>NC_090915.1:4859665-5043005 GCF_040956055.1 Brachionichthys hirsutus | reverse complement strand
GTTCGTGCATTCTGGAATGCAGTGTGCTGTTTTTTCTCAATTTTCTCAATTTTCACAACTCTCACGGCATCAGGGAAGAACTGTTTTTGAACCTGGTGGTTCTGGCCCTGATGCTGCGCAGCCTCCTCCCAGATGGGAGGGGGAAAATAGTCCGTGTGCACCTGGTATTCCCAGGCGGTCTCCCATCCAAGTACTAACCAGGCCCGACCCTGCTTAGCTTCCGAGATCGGACAAGATCGGGCGTGTTCAGAGTGGTTTTACGCCATCCACATGGCGATCCGGATCGTCACCAAAAGGTTCTAAATTATTCTTGCTGTCTTTAGACACCAACTGATGTGTTAGTTTTAGCTGATTTCTGAATCTGCAAACGGCGTTTTCAACGTTAAAATGTTACATTCTGCATCCGATCCGGTTGCAATAATCAGTTTCCAACTTTGACGCAAGCTATCGCTAGGATGATATACGTCCTTTGATTGACAGAACGCTTTGAGCATTTTCTGTGCACGTGACACGCACTTGTTTTGTGCCGACGTTATTGTGACTCCTTACGAGAAGGGAGGTTTTTCCTTCTCTATTTCACACTTGGAGAGCGTCACCCAGCTCAGGTATTGTCGCCACGATAAAACATTCATGCGGGGAAACGCCCACTGCTGACCGGAAACAGTTCGAAGCTGCTCTCCTTACGGAAATGAAATGTCCTTGATTTTGTTACACAAACAACAACGTTCAGTGCACGTTTCCCTCATTTGCTACTTCCTATTTCTGCATCTGGAGGGCTACAGGATTGACTCAATAAAAATAAAAAAAACATGCTACATCTTCAGGTCGCACTTGCACGCCTTCATACTGACCGAGCTGCTATTGAATGGACCACAAAGCTTTTCAATCGTTCTAATCTATTATGCTTCACAAGCTTTTCCTGGTGTTCAGAAGACACGGTCCTCTTCAGCAGCAGTTTTAGTGATTGTCGGTTGAAGTCATCCGTGTTTGGTTGTCGTATGTGGCAGTCGGATGTTCGTGACCATCGGAATGTTTTAAGATACTAACGTCGCGTTTCTATTTTCCACCTGCAGCCCAGTGTTTTGATTGTCAGCTACATTGAGTCTGCGACAGCGGCTGCCCAGTTCGGCTTCTACCAGAAGACGGAATGGAAACCAGACGACTCCAAGATCGCCGTTGCGGTAAGACCACCGGCGCACCATTTCATCTGATGTTTGTAGTTTGGCTGCTGCTGCTTTAAAATACTCAAATGTCAAATTACTGGTTTGTCTAACTGGTTTTAATCACAAGAAGCTGGTAATCATAGGTTATCAGAATCTGCTGGGGGCGGGGCGGGGGGGGGGGGGAGGACATGCACCTTCTAATGAATAATATGAGTCAGAGCAAATAAGCGCGCTGACGCAGGGAAGCGATCTCGACGCGTGAGCTTCATCCCGTTTCTCAGCCGCGAGCGTAACTGCAGAAGAAGCGTCTTTGTGAAAAAGCTCTGACCTCACAAAAGCCCGAGTCAGCAGACGGACTCGGTCCGGCTCCCCGAAGGTCATGTGATCAGCGGCACGCAACGACGACCGCCAGACTCCGAAGAGAACCCAGACTGCGTCAGAACAAACCCGCGTACAGAGAAAGGGATTCATCGGAACCAGATCAATGCACCGCTTTGTTGTTCTTGTTGTTTTTGTGCACTCGTATCCATTTGTCCCGGGATGTGGTCATCACTGAAATCCACCTGCACACACCTGTGTGCGTGTGTGTGTGTGTGTGTGTGTGCGTGTGCGTGTGCGTGTGTGTGTGTGTGTGTGTGTGTGTTGGGTTCACTGGCAGTCAGTGGGAGGTGAGTCATCGTGGATTCTACCAAGTATAAACCAATCCTTTTGAACTTTGAAAATTCTGTTGGGTTGTGAGTCTGACCAAAAAGCTACTCTTGAAGTTAAACAGCCGCTGTCACCCTGGCAGCAGTCGGTAAATCGGCGGCAGACTGTTTCCCAGATGTTTGGCTGCTCACGCACCCTGCAGACCGCGAGGCCAACTGGATCGCTCTCCTAAACGGTGACTCGGACCGTCTTAAGCTGTGTGCGTGTGTGTGTGTGTGTGTGTGCGTGCGCATGTGTGTGCGTGCAAGGCAAACGTCTGCAGCCACTGAGGGAGAGAGAGAGAGAGAGAGGTGGAACTTTTTTTCCTGCGCCAGACTCGTGAACCGACGAAGTTCCCCGAGCAGAGATAATCCCGTTTTTAGCCTTGAGGCGCTCTCGTGTGTGTTTTGGGATCAGTCCGAGGGCAGAATGTTCCCGCTCCCTTTTTTAGATCTTCTCTTCTCTGAGCATTTCACACCACAACCGTGACGCACTGACGCTTATTACCGTGCACGATGTGTGCATGCGTTACTAGCTTACGTGTTATTAATGAGCGTGAGTGGGAAAAAAACCAAAAAGCTTTGAGGAAACGATCGATTCACCGTAGCTCCTCGGTGTAAACGGAGAAGCCTGTGATGAATGTAATGGATGAAAGAATGATAAACGGGTGAGGAGATGGATCAGGGGCCTTAGGTCTGGTGCGTCCTCCATCTTTACCTGGCAGCCATCTGCTTTCTGTACCCGCTACCCGTTAAAAGCATGCTGCTAGCTACTGTGCTCATTTCGAGTTTTGATATTCGACGCCACCGGCATTGACGATGGTTCAATTGCGCGAATGATCGCTTGACTAAAGGAGACCATAGCAACAGGTATCCATGGGCCCATGCTTGTGAAGACTTCTGGGTCGAGTTCAGACACGCGGAGAAGATCGGTTTCTGCCGACTTGCCACTTTCTCTTGCTAAAATCAGGCTTTTATTCTTCTTCAAAGCCTGAACTGGAGTAATAACCGAGGTCAGCTCAAACAGAATAGCGAGTCCGAACGGAGACGGAAGGCGACGAGACAACATTTAAAACAACTGCTGTCAGTCTTGTATTTGTAGTATCAGACTTTTCATGCATCCGCTTATGTGCCTTTTTCCCCTTTTGAATCTCATCGCCTGCATGTTTATTGTTCCCAGATGACAATGATCTGCATCCTGCCTCTTTGTGCATCATCATCCTCGGAAGCTTGCAGACCTTTCCCTTCATCCTCGCTGACTCTCTCCTATCACAGAGCGCACCTGATGCTTTGCTCCGCCCGTCCCAGCCTGCCTGCACACGGTTCTTCACTTCCTGTCCACATTCTCCCTCATGCTCATCCACATTCCAGAATGTTTCTGTTCTTCCTTTTCTAAGGCTCTGCTCGGCTTATGCAGACGCAAAATGTCCTTCAATTTGGTGTCCGGTCTGCTTCGGTTTAAAACATTTATGCTTGAACTGTACATCGCCCCTGTGAATGAAAGTAGATCAATAAATAAAATCAGTAACAGAATCAAGTTTCCGCGCCGCGCCGCAGGTCTTTTATGTAAAGCAATGGAACGACCGCGACTCCTATTCTGCTGGTAGTGGGTCAGGTTTCGTGTCATGTTTCAGCCTCCTGGTCTCAATTTCAGTGGTTTCCTTGGCAACGGTCTTTGTATTTGTGATTAAAGATTGGGTGACTGTTACGCCCCCTTTTTTTAGCTTGTGGGGGGGGGGGGGGATAAAATGAAAGTTATTCATTTAACAGAAACGTAGTCAAATGAGGATCAAACAAATGAGTTGCTCTCGATCGGTGGATGGAGGCAGTAAAGATGTAGCGTGAGCATCTCTACAAAAAAAGGAAGCTTGTTGTGCTGTTTGCGTGTCTGCTTCTATAAAATGCTGACAATTTGGGTTTTCGGGTCTCGTTATCAACAGCGGTTGTGTCAAATGTAAAAAAAAAACTGCGCTGTTGCTCAGTTCCGCAGATCTCATCAGCTGGATTGTGTGATGGTGAATAGTTATTTTAAGGCCTCTCTGTTTTCAGACTGCCAAAGGCTACATTCTCTTGTTTGATGTTCTGGGTGGAAGGGATGACAAGTACCTCTATGAGCCCGTCTATCCGAGGTGAGTTCCCAACGTTCCCTGCACGCTAACGTTTTGCTTGCAGGGTGTCCACACATGCTTTTCTCTCTGTATTCGCTGATCCTTCCATTCCAGTGCTTTGGATCAAGCGTCCCTGTCGCTGTGTGTGTGTGTGTGCGTGTGCGCGCGTGCGTTTTACATTCCTAGACGGCATGCCAGAAGAGGTCAGGACAAGTCGGGGCAGAGTCGCCGATCCATTTCAGTCCCGAGTTAAAAAGCATCGGTTCAAACGAACATTTATTTTTGGGATTCATTTCTGTTTTATATTTGCACAGAGGAAGCGCTCGCGTGAAAGTGACCCAGGGTTATAAGGAGGAGCAATGCGCCCCCGCGCTGTCTTTGGTGATGAACAGGCCCGTGGATCTGGAGGCCCCCATCACCAGGTAGGATCGAGTCTCATTGTTCGTCTGTTCCTTCCTGATTCCTTCCAAAATTCTCTTGTTTCCTCTCATGGAAATAAACCTCGGCAAGAGCGCTGCAAGAAGCTGCAGAGCTGTGAGACGGTTTTGAAAAGCGCCTCTGGCTTCCACCATTTTTGTTTGCATCGAATATGAAAAAGACAAAACCCGCTTGTTTTTTCCTTTATATTTTTCCAGTCTTTGCTAAATTTAATATATATTCTTCACTCTTCTGCTGTTTTTTTACAGCCCCCCCCCCCCCGCCCCCCCCCCCATTATTTCTTCCACATCAACAAACTCCATCTCTTTGTTTGCTAGCTGATCAGAACTGTCAGTCCACCCCCAGCTGTGTGCCGAACGTTCCTTTTGTCCATATTTTTTGTTTCCTCGCATAATCCAACATTCCCCCATTCTGATCCACCACGTTTCATCCCCCGTCTGTGCCGACAGAGATTACGGGGCCAGTCATCTGTAGACGATTGTGCAGGAGATGAGTGGGCGTCTCCCGCTGTGAAACTACCGCGCATAAGACCGGTCCTCTGCTCCTAACGCTGAGCTGTTTGTTGTCTTGCTTCCCCACCTCCCACCTACTTCCTGTGTCTTTTTCTTCTATTCCCTCCTACACTGTTTATCTTTGGTCCTCAATGCTTACTATTCTTTTGTGTGTTTTTTTTTCCCTTTCCCCACCAGTCTACAGTCCCTCCAGGAAGATTTATTGGTGTGCACGGCAGACGGCTACCTTCATGTGCTGCACTGGGACGGGCTGGGCAGCAATGGACGCCAGGCCATCGGCCTCACCACGATCCCCTTCTCGCTGGACCTGCAGTCTTCACGCGGTTAGACGAGACTCCACTCCAGCTGAGAGAAGTTTAAAATGCATTTCTAATGAGGAATGAATCCCAAATCAACTGTGTGTGGTCTAGGCGGTCCCTCTCTGGATCTGGAGGGCGTGTTTATTCATTGCATGGAGTACTGCGTGACCCTGGACGGCTTCGCTGTGGTGCTGAGCGACGGCCGTCTGGGCTTTATAACGCCACTCGGTAGCACCATCACCGCAGACGTAAGAATATTCAAATGTGTTCCGAACCGAGATGATCATGAAGTCTAAAAAAAAAGTGTTGAAAGTTGAAAGAAGTGCCCTTTAAGAGGTGTGCAGAGAGACGGCGGCTCCTTCTATATCAGATTGTTCCATCAACATGCAGAAGAACGGGCTTCTTGTGTGACTGGACCACCCAAACACAAGTTTAACCCCAGATTCCATGCAGATTTAAACATCTTTGATAATATAATCCTGCTTTTGTCTCTGCTAACTGGCTAAGTTTGCAATATACATATAATGTAGCCATGTTCTATTTACCTGGGACAATTCTGTTTGGGGTATCTATCAAGGAGCAGCTGTAAATGCTAACAGTACCAGGGGGGTCGTCGCCTTACGACCGCAATTAGTTCCGGGGGTTTTGTCGTAAGACGTTCCGTTTTAAATGTAGATTAATGAAGATGTCTTGTGTGTGTGTGTGTGTGTGTGTGTGTGTGTGTGTTGCATGCAGCAGCTGCAGGGGGTGTGGGCAGCAGATGTGAACGACGGCACCTGCGTGGCTGTCAACAACAAGTACAGACTGATGGCCTTTGGCTGTGCCAGGTACGCATCTTAAACGGCCTCTTCATCAGTAACTTCACGCTGCTGATGGGAAGGAGACTCGCGTCGGTGCGGTCGATGTGGCGTGTGTGTTTTAGCGGGAGACGTTTTGTTTCGCTGAGGCCTGATTAATGTGCCAATCGGTCAGGTTGGCAGGAATGTGTCTTCCTCATCTCTCTCCTCCTCCTCCTCCCGTTTCTAGTTTCTACCTCACTTATGAAACATGAACACGCATGGGGTTAGTGTGGCAACCCTTTGCAAAGAATTACAGATGGTTTAAAATCGACCGTCATGTCCCGCGAGGAGAAAACGCACTGGCGTACGACCACGTCGAACGGCTCCACCGGCGGGAAATGCTAATCGTGAAGTAAATCGGTCACTTTAAGCAAGAGGTGGTCTAATGTGTGAGTGGACAGCAACTGGGGAAAACATGATGCCTCTGTGATTGGTTAATCAATAAATCACACACAGCCGATAGCCTTTTAGCCTATGTTAGCGACCCACGTGTCTCCATGAGTGAGCTGGCCTCTTTGTGCCTGCCAAAAATCTGCCTGAGGTCAATTCATTTCTTTCTTCAGCCTTTTGTTTTCTTGTTGCGTTAGAAGGCTTGTCTTTCAGAATGGAAACCTCTCATATTGTGCCTTTTGGTGACCCCCCCCCCCCCTGGTCTAGAGGGAGATGTAGGCCTTCGGTCACTTGAATGTTCTACTTCCTGCATAGACTTGGAGGAATGTAGCCTCGAGCTATTACCAAAAATATTTACAGCTGCTTGCACAGAACTATCATTCTGAATTCTGAAGTGTCTATTTCTGATTTGTGTTACCTCGTAGTGACGGCTGTTTCGTGTGTGTGTGTGTGTGTGTGTGTGTGTGTGTGTTCATTGCAGTGGCTCAGTGTTGGTGTACATGATAGACACTGCGACAGGATCCTTGCAGCTTTCCCACAAACTGGAACTCACCCCAAAACACTATCCAGGTATGACCCGGACGCTGCGCGTTTCTCTTTCCCTCTTGTTTCGCTTCGTTTGCTCATAACTCATAACTGTCTGTCTTCTGTCTGCTCAGACATCTACAACAAGACGGGCCCAGTCAAGCTGATCCGGTGGTCACCTGACTACAGCGTTGCCATGGTTACATGGGAGTGCGGCGGCCTATCACTGTGGAGTGTTTTTGGAGCTCACCTAATCTGCACTCTGGGAGAGGACTTTGCGTAGGGGCACACACACACACACACACACACCGATGCCGTCATTAAATATATATATATTTTTTATGTCTTGTTATTTTTGTGTCCTCTCCTCAGATATCGTTCTGACGGTAGCAAGAAGGACCCGATTAAAATCAGCTGTATGGTCAGTAAAAGAATTTACATGTTAAATTTTAAAGCTGAAAAAAAAAAAAGCCAAGAAAATTACGATAATTAAAAATCATGCTCGATATTCAGTACTCGGTAGTAGTATTAGTACACGGGCTAGTTAATGTTACGCTATTCAACGTTCCCTTTCCAGAGCTGGGGTGCAGAAGGCTACCACCTATGGGTGGTCTCTAAAAAACAGGAGAGGAAAAGGCAGGAGGAGGAGGAGGATGATGCGGTCCCGCCTCCGAACTGCTCCTTGCAGCCCGGCATGCTGCAATTCCACTTCATCAAGAGCGCCCTGACGGTCAACCCCTGCATGGTGAGAGAAGAGATCTCCTCCGTTTGGTTCATAAGAGCAAGAACAGCGCAGCAAATGTTCCGAAAACGCCCTCTCCGACAGAGCAACCAGGAGCAGGTGTTGCTCCACGGTGAAGACCGCCTCTACCTGACCTGCGGCGACCCCACGCAGGTCAACGGCTCCTCCGAAGCCCACCCTCATGCGCGCTTGCGCAGCGACGGCAGTCCCCTGCATCGCCCCCCAAACCCCGACTCGTCGCTCTCTCAGGGACTCAGCACTTTACTCGGACACAAGCACTGGCACGTTGTCCAGGTGAGGACGCTCGGTCTACCGTCGGCTCGGAGGTTCCTGCGTGGAGGTGATGCTGATATCTGCTCGTGTGCTCCTTTAGATTCACAGCACATACCTGGAGAGCAACTGGCCTATCAGGGTGAGTGTGTGTGTTTATAATGTCTTCGTTGTTTCCGTCCTCCCGTCAGTTGAATGTAGGAACGTTTTTTTTTTATGTGTTTCACGCGGGACATGGACGCATCGTTTGCTGCAACAACTAGAAAGGCGCTCAGCGAGCACAGACCTCCTCCAAGCGAGGATTATTGCCTCCTGGGCGGCGGCAATAATCCTCGATCATTATTTCACACGCGTCTAAACGAATCCCACACAGAGTTACGCTGCGGGGTCGACAGAGTAAACGATCCTGAGTGCGTCCGCTGCCTCTCACCCTCTCTGTGACGGACGGATGCGCAGACATACTTGACCTGTCGGTTCATGAGAGGAAAAGGTTCAACAAGATGACCGTAAACCCCTTTTAGCTTCGCGCGTGTTTAGCCTTTGTGTCAAGAACGCCGCTGTTTACTTCCCGTGTGTGTGTGTGTGTGTGTGTGTGTGTGTGTGTGTGTGTGTAGTTTGCAGCCATAGACACAGCAGGCCAGTGCATGGCCGTAGCAGGGAGGAGGGGCTTCGCGCACTACTCCTTATTAACGAGAAAATGGAAGCTGTTTGGAAACGTCTCTCAGGTTGGTGCGACTTCGGACTCGAGTCATTTGATGAAACGCGTGCGGATTGGACATCGTCCTGTTCTGTTCTCGTCCTGCCGCTTCCTGTAGGAGCAGAACATGGCAGTGACGGGAGGCCTGGCTTGGTGGAACGACTTCGTGGTGGTGGCCTGTTACAGTTTTATCGACCAGCAAGAGCAGGTGAGCCTGGCAGGCCTGCTGACGGTGCAGATTGAACCTGTTTGCGACGCTTCACCTGCGCTGCGTCTCCGTTCTGCACCAGCTGAGGCTCTACCGACGCTCGACCAACCTGGACAACGCCTTCGCGTCCGTCACCAAGCTGCACTCGCACACCCTGCTGCTCAACGTCTTCAGGGACGTGGCCGTCCTGTTCAGAGCCGACTGCGCCATCTGCCTTTACAGCTTGGGGAAGGACGGGTGGGTAATCAGATTACACCCCCCCCAGTCTTTAGCTCTCACTGTTGTATATCTGATGCGAACCTTACTCCAAGGATTTATTTCAAGCCTCACAATAGTAGGGATGAGGCTGTAAACGAATCCTCGTGCTCCTCGGCGACATTTCAGAGCGCTGACTTTGAAGATTTAACTAAAAAGCGTTTCCAAAGATCTCAATGTTGTTTTCTTGGTATTTACATATTGGTTGTACCCTCTATTCCATGTTCTAGTCAAAACCCTGCAGCCAGCATGGAGTTACTGCAGGAAGTGTCGATGTCCCGCTACATCCCCCACCCCGCCCTGGTGGTCTCCGTCACGCTCACCTCTGTGCGCACAGAGACCGGCATCGCGCTGAAAGCCCCGCAGCAGGTAACGGGAACATAATAACGCCGCCTAGAACTGGGCCTTTCCCTTTGCTGCGTGTGCATTCGTGTTTTACGCGTGTGTGTGTGTGTGTGTGTGTGTGTTCCTAGGCATGCATGGCAGAGAGCATCATGTTGAATCTGGCTGGCCAGTTAATCATGTTGCAAAGGGACCGTTCCGGACCGCAGATACGAGAGAAGGAGGCGCCCGTTAGTACCAAGAAGCTGGTGAGTCCGCCGCAGTCCGGGGTTTCTCATCTTTAAATGTGAAGAAAGGATTATCATATCATTTTGTGTGTGTGTCTAAATAGCAATGTAAAAGAAAAAGTCCATTATTAGCGCTACAGGAATCCTTGATTCTCACTTTAGTTATGTTGTAAAACATTTCTAGAAACAAAATAAAATAAAAATAACTTGTTTTTTTCTCCTCGCCTAGCTTCCTTTTTGTCCTCCTGTAGTCTTGGCCCAGTGTGTGGAGAACGTGTGGACGACCTGCCGGTCCAACAGGAAGAAGCGCCACCTGCTGGAGGCCCTGTGGTTGTCCTGCGGCGAGGCGGGCATGAAGGTCTGGCTGCCGTTGTTCCCCCGGGACCACCGCAAGCCGCACTCCTTCCTCTCCAGACGCATCATGCTGCCCTTCCACATCAACATCTACCCTCTGGCTGTGCTGTTTGAGGACGCCCTCGTTCTGGGGGCGACCAACGAGACTGTGCTCTACGACGGCCTGCAGGGGTCCTCGGAACCCCTGGAGGCGCTGATCCCCTACTGCACCGTGGAGAGGACCTCCCAGATCTATCTGCACCACATCCTGAGGCAGCTGCTCGTTCGCAACTTGGGCGAGCAGGTATTTTGAGCGTCCGGTCTCATTCTGTCAGCAGGAAGTAGAGGTACTTGTACACCGACAAAGTACACGGACAGAGTCCATCCTCTTCCTCTTCCACAGGCGCTGATGCTGGCCCAGTCTTGCGCGTCCCTCCCCTACTTCCCTCACGTCATGGAGCTGATGGTCCACGTCGTGCTCGAAGAGGAGGCCACATCGCGGGAGCCCATCCCCGACCCCCTGCTGCCCACCGTGGCGAAGTTCATCACCGAGTTCCCCCTCTTCCTGCAGACCATCGTGCACTGCGCCAGAAAGACCGAGTACGCCCTGTGGAACTACTTGTTTGCCGCTGTGGGGAACCCCAAAGATCTGTTTGAGGAGTGTCTCATGGCTCAGGACCTGGACACGGCGGCCTCCTACCTGATCATCCTGCAGGTAGCGAATGTGATGGGGGGGGGGGTAGGGGGGAGGGCTGCTGAGTTTCACTACGTAGCGTCGTTCCGTTAGCTTCTCGTGGCGTAATGCAGAAAATGCACCCTTAAAATCAAAAGTCATTATTAGCTTCCTGAAGATCTGCTTCTGCTTCTGCTTCCGTCGCTCTCCCTGCAGAACATGGAGGCTCCGGCGGTGAGCAGGCAGCACGCCACTCTGCTCTTCAGCACGGCGCTCGAGCGGGGGAAGTGGGATCTCTGCCGGCACATGATCCGATTCCTGAAAGCCATTGGCTCCGGGGAAATGGAGACTCCGCCCCCAACGCCGACTACTCAAGTACAAAAAAACTTCCAATTATCTCGACAGAGTACACGCGTTGATTACCTTTAGTTGCTTTTAGGATTTTTGTAACCGTTAACTGCAGTGAGACGATCTGTCGTTTCAGGAGCCGAGCACGACGGGAGGTTTCGAGTTCTTCAGAAATCGCAGCATCAGCTTGTCTCAGTCTGCGGACGCCGTCGCTGCGGGAAAGTTCAGCCTGCAGAAGACGTTCAGCATGCCCGCCGGCCCGTCCGTCAAAGGGTACGGCTGTTACCAGAGCGTGCGACACCTTCTGTTCCGCGTTGTCACTGTAGCTTGTGAATGTTTCACTATGTCGCCCCCCCCCCCCCCCCCCCCTCTCCGTGCACCAATCCCCATCAGTCGGGAGGCAGAGTGTGCGGAGAACATGTACATCGATATGATGCTCTGGCGCCACGCCCGCCACCTCCTGGAGCAGGTGCGCCTCAGAGACCTGGGCTGCTTCTCTGCGCAGCTGGGCTTCGAGCTCATCGGCTGGCTGTGTCGCGAGCGGAACCGCGCGGCCCGCGTCGATGACTTTGTTTCCGCGTTGAAGAAACTCCACGAGGATTTCCTCTGGCCTTTCCCCGTCATCCCGGCGGGAGGCCTCGGCTCGCCGCTGAAGAACGGGGCGTGTCGCGCAGGTGAGCCGGTTCAGGGCTGGAGACGCGGCGCGGGGGGGGGGAACGTCATCGCGATTAATCGAGAGACCCTTTTTTTGTCTTCTTCAAAGTGCTGAGCACACGGCTGTTGAAATCCCAGTCGGCTGACAGCCTGCTGAACGGCGACATGGACACGGCGCCCCCCCCCGGGGGGGCCGCTCCGGCCAACCGTGCCTGGCTGGACAGGATCGGGCAAGGGCCGATGGACACGTCCTCGTCCAATCACTCCAACCAACACTCAACACAGACCCACGACGCGTTCTTGTCTCTGCTCACCAACAAAGGTACTGAAGCTGACCCCCCCCCCCCCCCTCCCTCTCCCCTCCCCCACATCAACATTTGAACCACTGATTTTTCCCCTTCTATTCCTTTAACACTCTTCTCTCCCCCCCCCCCCCTAGTGGACGAGTACAGCGTCGGTTCAGCCACAGACTTGACGGAGACCAGCTCCATGGTGGATGGCGATTGGACGATGGTGGACGAGAGCTCCTCCCCCCTGAGCCTGAGCCAGGCGGAGTTGGAGCACATCTCCATGGAGCTCGCCAGCAAAGGTCCGCACAAGTCCCAGGTGCAGCTCAGGTGAGCGACGGCGTCACGTGAAACCTCGCAAACCTGCGCCAGAGCCGGTGACCAACAGCTAACCCTAACCCTACCCCCCCCCCCCCCCCCCCCAGGTACCTCCTTCATGTGTTCATGGAGGCGGGCTGTCTGGAGTGGTGCGCAGTGATTGGCTTGATCCTGCGAGATGCCAACGTCATCAAGCAGGTGATTGGCTTCCTGGACGGCCCCGAGGTTCCCCAGGAAACGTTGCAGTGCGTCAAAAGCGGCTTGTTGGCTGTGGACGCGTGGGCCTCCGCGGACTGGTGTGTGTGTGTGTGCACGTGACCTGCGCTCGTTTCAGATCTACCGCTCCAGTTTCTCTGCTTCAGGTCTGTTAACTCTGTTTTTTTTGCAGCCTCGGATACAAACCGTTTCTGGGCGTCGTCCAGCAGCAGCTGCAGCTTCTGTTGGACGCGGCAGCCGGCGAGCAGGAGCAGCCCGAGGCCTTCCAGCCCCCTGGCCAGAGCGCCAAGCCGGGTGGCGCCGAAAGCCCCGGAGCGGAAGACGGCAGAGGAGCGGCGGCGCCGCCGGGTCTGGCCCTGCCCCCACTCGAACCTGCGGCGGGTTTTGCCCACCCCCCCTCTGCGGACTGTCCTTCTGATGAGACGGAGGAGCAGGGAGAGGAGGAAGGCAGCTACGACTGCACCTTGTCCTGAAGCCGGAGGCCTCCTCCGGGTTCTGACCTGTGATCCATCAAAGGACCCTGAAGAGGAGACTTTGTGTGTGTGTGTGTGTGTGTGTGTCTGAGTGTTCAAACGTACCCCCCCCCCCCGCAGAGTCTCACTTCAGTCAGTATTATCCCCTCTGACTCGCGTTGACTAGAACCCATGTCGGTACTGAACCAAGCGGCAGACGACACGGGTTTGGTCCGACGGTCGTTTTCCTAACAAGCATCTTCGTCTTCATCAAAGTGTGCGACGAGATGAAAGCTCCGCGTGTCGGTTGGTGCATCCGTCCATCGGGGGGCGTGGCGGACGGACTTTATCTCTTTAGTCCTGCGTCGGGCCGCTTTAGAACAGAACTCGTCACGAATCATTTCCAAGATGTTCCGAAGTGCGTCTGAGCCGATGAGTCGAGTGTTTGCGTGCACACCGGAGGGCGTCTCGTACTCTCATACCTCATGATTTTAAACTATTTTGTGATACCTATTTCAATAATGTAAGAGCGTAACGAGATGACATTATTTTTCTATCAGCCTCGTCCCTCCGGTTTCCTCACGCTATGAATTCTATGTAATTCTTGAGAACGGTAAGATTTCTAAGAAAATGATATCTGAGGAGCGAATCCGCTGGTTCGAGTGCAGGGCGAGCTCGCTGTTGGTGTATTTTTGCGTGGAACAGCGCCCCCTGGCGTCACTGGAGTCCAGGAAGTGTCCCCCTCAATGCTTCAGATTTAATGAAAAACTATTTCCTTCTGTTGAGCAAAGGCAAATCATTTCACACTCTGATCATTAACCTGTAGATTTTTGTCACCGATTCGATTTCCATGGAGGCGTCCGTTTAAAAAAAAAAAAGAAAAAGCGAGGATACTAATGTGTTTTGACATTTATGGTGATTTCATCATTTGCAATTGGTTGTAATCGTGTTACTTCTCATTATCAATATTATTTATTGGCGTAACTGAGTGGTTATTACTGGAATGATGCTCATTTGTTTTTGTGCCCTTTTTTAGTTATAATCAAACTTGTGTATTGGCTTTGGACCACAAAGCTCTAAACGGTCCGGATACGTCAGTATTATATTGTGCAATGTATTGAAACGTTACTCAGCTTTATTTTTATTGCCCCCCCCCCCTCCCTCCCTCCCTCCCTCCCTCCCCAGCTTGCTTTGACTCACGATAAGACCAAATCTTATTTATAAGACACCTTATCCACTCTTGTCGGTGTGTTCCAGATGAGATTGAGGGTTTTTAATTTTTTTTTACAAATCGTCGTTATCGGTAGAACATTGATTTTTCCGAAAAAGGGAAGAAATGACTGTTAAACATTATGTGCTGCTGTCGGTCGACGCAAAACAAACCTACAAGCTGCCTGTTTCTAGGTTGGATTCCGTGGCGGGAGCAGGAAGCTTAATGCAGTGTAAAGAATTACCCTCCTGTACATTTGCCTTTTCTACTCATCCTTGGTTTTCTACTTTTTTTGTTTTTTTTCCTTGTACATAAAAACCAATAAATTATTTTATGAATTGCCAGTGCGTCATTGAGAACAGCTGTTTCCTGAATATTGCCTTTTGTTTATGCAATGGACACATCAAAATAGAAGAAACCCAGAGAAGACATTTGAATCAATAGTGCTGATTTAATTCAATCTTTTTTGCATAATAAAAAAATCATCCTGTCCAATCAATGGATGGATGGATGCCCCGTTACCAGATCAGTCTCAACAACAGTCATCAATCTACAACTAACACAAAAGCAAATTATAAAAAAGAACAAAAAACGCAGATCAAAGGTTGCTCATTGTTACATCAATCATTCTTCACAAACGGAGGAATAGAAATGAAAGTTACAGGACCCAAAATAAAAAAGTTGTACAATTAAACAAAACAAAAGAACACTTATCAAATGTTAAGACTTTTCAAAGTGTGTCCCAAAAACAGATTTCAGACAAGCGGATGGCATTTGTGTGTGACTGACGATCAGACGATCCTTCGCTGCTGCAAGTGATGAAGATGATGGAGCTGCATCAGCCTCAGACCCATGAATGCATCCGAATCTGTCAGAGTGACTAAAACAAAGTGGCCATATTCCTGTTGCGCTGGTGATCAGGAATACGAGTCTCGTTTTCTGCGTCAGAGGCAGCCTCTGGAGAAAGATCAGTGCGGAACCTTTACAAAAAGATCCTTCTTTCAATAAGGCCTTTTTCTCCCATAAACACAACTGAAGTGCTTTTTGTGTGTTGATGTGAACAAGTGCGTCTTCTTCATAAACACTGACTGATCTCATGTCAGCTTTTTTATTTTAGCTCTTTCTTATCCACATTAGAAAAAAAGCTAAAAAGCCAAACAATTGTTTTCCGCTTGCTGAGCTGATCGGGAAAGCGGCTGACGGGGAGGAAACCGTCAGGTCCTGCTTCCTCATCTACCCCTGGTTATTGATTAACACAACACCAGCGACGGAACTGATCAGCTCAGAGTGAATGAGGGAGATCTGATCAGTCCGTGCTTTCACAGCAGTAAAGTTAATGCAACGGCAGCATCTGGTTCAGACAACAAAATGTTTGAAACACATTAAAGTGTTAGTTTACATTGCAGCCTACTTCCTGCTACTGTTAGTCCACGTTAAGACGGTTTAAATATACGTAATCTGCGGTAAATGGAGTAACGATAGACAAAGAAACACAGGTATGGTCTTTTAAGATGAATCAAAACACACTTCAGAGGTATCTAATGCCTTAATCATTGACCGACTGAAAGCTGACATGGAAAGTTTACGATTAGCCTCAGCTGGGAGAATAAACGAAGCATTCTACATTTTGACAGCAGATGAAACTCCAGGTACGACCTGGCGATGGGGGGGGGGGTCACACAAGAACTCACGGAGCGTTCGAGTGCCTAAAAGCTGCGGGAAATAAGACAACTTAGGTCGATGCGCAAAGCTAACTGTTTGGCGCTCTCTCCCTCCTCACGACTTGATTGGCCGGCCGTGAGAAGGCGAGGAAGAGGAGGCACAACCATTCCCCTCCCACTCCTCCCACTCCTCCCCGAATCTGGACACTCGATTACGTCCTTTAAATGCAGTAGATTATTTTTTTTAACGGTTCCGTTTCCCAGAATCAAACGTCGACACCTTCAGATTTCTCGTTTTGCTCATCCAAACCCAGATATTCCTTTATCATATCTGATAATAAAACGAAACCCGTGAATCGTTGCAGCTCCATCGTCTCTCACGGGCACCAACGCAGACGGCTTCTCCTCTAGCTCAGAGCAGAAGTCCAGGTTGAAGTCACAAATAACATACGAGACCATGAGGGCGGACGACTACAGCATATTTGAGACGTGAAACAATCACATAGTGCAGAAGGCTCTGGGAATAAATCACAGGATATTTATGTGCGTACTCCTTTACTTCAACGCACCGAAGCCCACGGGAAGGATCTGCGTTTCCCTCGCTTCTTCATCATCATCAGGGTTCCGCTCCTTTTGACAGGCACCGATTTAATTTGCGCCATCTTTCCTGTACCGGGCGTCTTCTGCATCCGCAGCGCAGGACGGTCGGATTCGGACGCGTTCACCGGCGGAAAGCAAAAGGTGTTCAAGAAAACTGTAAGCGCATAAAAACTAAAACAAGTTCTGGTTAATAAAAACTTGCTTTTCACAGTGTCGAAATTTCCAGTTAGTGTAAAAAAAAACAAAAAAAAAGGAGGTGAGATGGAGTGAGGAGTAGCGAAGGCACGAGAGATTAAGTAAAAAATACAAATCTGAACCCCTGAACTAACCCGTGAGCAGGCGCCCCGTGGCAGCTGGAGCGATCGACGGCGAGCGCCGGACCGCCTTGCCTCGAGCGCGTTTCAGTTCGTCTCCGCCTGCTTGGTTAGCGACTACGCCTACGACACAGTGATGGGGGGGGGGGGGGGGTGTGTGAATATGAGTTAGTGTGTGTGTGTGTGTGTGTGTCAAGGCGACAGGGTTAAGCCTCAGTGCTGCCCCCCCCCCCCCCTGCAGCCTCCGGTCCAGCAGCAGCATACCCTCAGTATCGGTACATGTCGTATGTGCTGACCCAAGACGAAGGAAAAGACCACGCGGGGAACCTGCGGAGCATTTCCTCCAGCTGAGCGGTCCTCTGGTCTTCCCCAAAGAAATAGTGGGAGGAGATGGCGACGGAGATGATCCCCTCGGGGCCCGCCGGGTCCGGGTCGCTGGGGGGCTGGAAGAGAAGAGAACCGGATTGATTTTTTACCTTGGGTTCAGTTTCATTGGACTTCATTAATCTCATGTCGGAGATTAGAGCGTCTGGCAGGAGCTAATCTCCAGCAGACGCCGACCGAGATTTCACGTTATCGGGCCGACGGCTGATAAGAAAGTCGTGGCAAAGGTGGCGGCGCGACTCCAGGCACTCTGAGAGAGAAGCGAACGCCGCGTTTGGAGCACCTGTATTTCAAACCAGAAGGTCCACGACGAGGCGTCGAGGCCGTGGGAGTAGAAGATGAAATACTCCCCGCTCAGGTCGAACTGAGGCGTCCCGTCGCCGAACGACCAGGTGGAGAGGCTGGCTCCCGGGTGGGGCATCAGGTAGAGAGACATGTGGCTGGGGCCTGCAGGGGGGGGGCACAACGGGACCACAGAGTGAATGGAATGCTGATGGAAAGGATAAATCTAAAAATGCAGGATTTGTGGTTTTCCATTTTTCATTGATTACACGTTTTCTAATGTGCGTTTTCTGTATCGGTGTGCCTCCTGACCTTTCACATTAAAGGTCATCTTGATCGTCCCCCAGGTGGTTTCCTCTTTGGACAGCAGGCTGAACTCCACCGGAGCGCTGGGAGACACTTCCGGAGCAGGAAGGTACCAGTTCTTCCTGCGAACGCAAACCAAAATGCTCGACTTTTAGAAACGGATCCGACGCGTAAACACGGAGGAGGAGGAAGTCGCTACAAACCGCCGGGGGCCGACCGACTTACTTGCTGAGGAATTTGACCGGCAGGAACCAGGGGTAGCCGCAGAAGGGCCGGTCCTCGCGGCAGTGAGTCCGGATGCTGTCGTTGATCTCGGGGATGCGGGGGGTGATGTGCTGTATGCCCGTGTAGTCGAAGCTGTTGATCCACAGACCCGAGTCCCGACTCTCCACCAGACCCCGGAGGTCGTGAAAGGTCCGCGTGGTGTGCTGCGGGGTCACGGACAACGGGAACACGCTAGCAAGAAACATGCTAGCAAGCCGCTTGCGTGTTCACGGTACAAACGTATCCAGTAAAGAGAAAAGATGCGGTAAGTGATTTCCGGAGTTCTGTTTGCATGCTGTGTGTGTGTGTGTGTGTGTGCGTGTGTGTGTGTGAGACACTGAACCTGCAGGAAGACTCGTTTTGGCTTCGGGCTGTCCGGACTGTCCGAGTACGGAAAGAGGACGCCACAGGAAACCAGCAGGACCGTGACGATGAAGACCGAGCCCAGGCAGGCCAGGATCCACTTGGTGCTCCGGACCAGGTAGACGAAATGAAGCTGAGAAGACGTGAACGTTAATCGAACCCGTGTGCTGGTGCAGGAGGTGAAACACTTGTTGCAAACACGACGTGGGAACACTCACAAAAAAGGAGGACAGGAAGATGGTCGTCAGGGTAACCAGGGAGGCCAGCACCAGCTCGGGGGGGATCTCTGTGCCGCTACGACCCATGATGGGCGTGAAAATCTCAAACACCACCCAGATGAGGAACATGAAGTGGACGTAGGGCAACGCCAGGCCCGCCAGGTAGAGCACGCTGTACTTCACCGACGCGCCTGCGGGAAGGCGCAGGAAGTCGCCGCCGCTCGGATGAGAACCGACACGCAGATCACGATGAACCGATTGCGAAGAAATGACGTCGCCGGTTTTACCTCTGTCTTTGAATTCTTTCGCCAGCAGCAGTTTGGTCGCCAGGGGGAACGCCACCATCAACATGGGCACGTAGGCCGAACACAGGCCCCGGTGGGTCAGCAGCACCAGGCTGCAGCCCCAGAGCAGCAGGCTCACGTCGAAGTAGAGGTCGCCCAGCTCCACCCGACGGACGCCCTGCAGGGAGGCGGCGCGGACGTGAGCCTCACGCTAACGTTCAGACGGAAGCCCAGCTGTGTTTTTTTTTTTTTTTTTTTAAACTCCACTTACCCCAAAGTATAGATTCTTGGCCAGAGTGTGAATGAGGATCATCTTGCCGGCGGCGGCGGCCCCGTACAGGCAGATGGCGGTGTAGAAGTGGTTGTACCAAAACATGGAGCGGCCCAGCAGGGTGACGAGCAGCGCCACGATCAGCACCGACATCAGGGTCACCAACCAGCCGAGCACGGCGACGCCTGTGGCGCAGGACAGATCCCGAACGTAGCGGCCTCCTGGCAGCGGGAAAAGGTCGAGCGGATCAGGAAACACACACACACACACACACACACACAGACCTCGTGCGGGGAAAATGGCCGACCTCCGTTGCCTGGCAGCGAGGCTTTCTTGGCCAGATAGAGGAAAGCCGCTGCCGCCACCATGTAGTTGAGGATGGTGCCGACGCGGGCCGGGTAAGCCACCACGTATATCCCCAGCAGGTCGAAAAACACCATGTTGCCGTGGCGATACTCCGAGGAGTCGGCCAGCTTGTCCGACGTCAGCAGGTACCTCAGCACCGCCAGGATGTTGTCGCCTGGAGACGGGGAGTTGGTTTTCAAAGCCGAAACAAGCGCTCCCCACAATGAGAGGAAGGAAGTCGTTTGACTGTGACTGATTGCGAAGGTGATGACATCACCACCTCGTGACGAATGACGCGTCCCAAAACAGATTATTGATTATTCACCACGATCACAAGTTAAAGCCTTTCTGCAACGCCGTGGCGCCCCCCCCCCCCCCTTTCCTCCGTGACCATCCCATTATCTGTAGCAATAAAAATCTGTGCAACGGTGCGTTGGTGTGTGCGTGTGTGTGTGTGTGTGTGTGAGGGCAAATATGATTCACGCCTTGACCTCGACGTTACACAACAGTATTTACGAGACGCACGGCGCCGACGTGTTTTCTTATAGATACGGTTACGTAAAGGATCTGTGAGAGGTCGTTCCTGTCCGTCGCCAGCGCCGGAGTTTCCTTTATCGGTGCTGCTGCCTGCATGCCTGCACAGCTAACAGTGCACGTACACACGCACGCACGCACGCACGCACACGCGCGCGGAGGCTAAACAAAGCCCCATTGTCCTTCCGCCTCGCGGGCTCGCTGTGGCCTGAGCGTGAACACCTACTTGTTCAACGTTGCGTTCACTGCCGAGCTAAACGGTCGTTCCTCGCGAGTGTGTTCTCGTCATTCCACAGCGAATGTGAACAATTCGGGTCTGAAGGAGGTTTAAGAAGAGGCCGGCACCCTGCCGTTCTCGTACATGTGTGCGTACTTGTTTTTTTTCCCTCTGCAGACCAGAAATTTAAATAAAATCTTCCTCCTGAAAACTCGCTTTCCCTTTCAAATAAGTCCCTCATCTCACGGCGGCTCACGACGCAAAGCAGGAAAGGCGAGGGAAGTCCAGCGGCGACGGACTGACGGCTGCCGCCGCGGACGGACGGACGGACGGACGGCGGTTCCCTACCGGCTCTCTGTATGGAGTCCGTTAGGATCCTGTTAGCGGTGTCGTACTTGGTGTGGTAGATGAAACCGTTCTCAATGAAAGCCAGATCGATGCCTGCAGAAATGAAACGCGTTTTTGTTTTTAAAAGGACATCATTTTATATTTGGAGCAAAGAGGACGGTTGATCCGAGGGGGGGGGGGGGGGGGGAGTCGGTGTTACCTGGGATGTTACCGAAGTCCCTGTAGATGCGGAAGTCCGTGTCGGACGGTATGATGCCGCTCTGAAACACCTCCTGGCCGACCACAGAGGCAAACGGGTGTATGGCGGCGTTTACGTAGGCCTGGACCAGCCACGGGTTCTCGGGACCTTTTGCGAAAGAACAGTCAAGGGAAAAAGAAAAGGTTCTCAGCATATTTGGAACTCAAATCGTTTCCTATAACTCAAAAGAATACGACCTTTGCTATCGTAACTAATATCTGGTCTGTGCCGTGTCAGCGCATCAGCAAAAAACTAAAAATAAACTAACCAAAAAAGAAAAGAAAACAATCCAGGCCTCCGAAAAACGCACCGGCTGTGCAGTACCTGTCTGGAAAACCACCTCTTTGCCCCCGACACCTGCAGCCTCCAGGTTGATGAAGGCTCGCACCTGCTTGGCCCAGGGATGCTGAGTAATGAAACCATGGCTGGCCTGATGGAGAGGAGGGAGGGGGGGGGGGGTTATATTGGATGAGGTGAGGACAGCCTAGGAATGTGAAACATGCGTCCTCGCTTCGCTCCACCTGAAGAATATTTTCCTCTGCGCCGTTGAAGAGGAAGACGACGCCGTACAGGAGAGGAGTCGACTGATTGGCCAGAGCGCGGAGGACTTCCAGCATCACGGCACAACTCACCGCATCGTCGCTGGCACCTGGGATTGGGGGGGGGGGGGGGGGGAGAGAAAGAACCCGAAGCTCAGAGAGCTCAGCGAGAGCCCTCATGTGCTTCAGCTTCAGCATGCACGAGGTGAGGAGGCGGGTCACGTTATATGCCCTGCCCCCCCCCCTTCAAAAAGCACCGCAAATCCTCAGAAATGGAAAGTAAAGCCTGAAACGGCTCATCTTTTCTCACGAAGGCTTTCAAAAAAGAATACTGCGTGTGTATAAAGTACTTCTCTCTCTCACTGTTGTTTTTTCCAAGAAAAAGACATTTAGAAATCTCGGATTTCTAAACGTCCCCCCCCCCCCGTAAAAAGGAAGCTGAACTTCTGCAAGAGGAAGAGGAACAAGTTCAAAGAACCTGGACTGTTGGCCACCGTGTCAAAGTGGCAGTTGGCCAGCATGAGGTGCTCGGCGCCGCCCTCGGGCTCCAGCCGGACGGCGACGTTGGTGACGCGGTCGTAGAAGCTGGTGAAGCCCCCGAGGAAGTCGATGGAGAAGGAGCCGGTGGGGCGCTGCACGTCCACCGCCAGCCGGCGGGGGCCCGCCGCCGTCTCCAGCCGGACGCTCTCGATCTGCTGCAGCAGGTACTCCACGGTCAGGACCTCGTTCTCCCGGCTGCCCACCGGCCGAGGCCCGACGCCGGTGATCCGCTCCAAGTGGCGTCTGGATTGTGACACGACGGGGGATGAAGAAAGAGGAAGACGA
This sequence comes from Brachionichthys hirsutus, assembly GCF_040956055.1. Taxonomy (NCBI): domain Eukaryota; kingdom Metazoa; phylum Chordata; class Actinopteri; order Lophiiformes; family Brachionichthyidae; genus Brachionichthys; species Brachionichthys hirsutus. Next base: position 5,020,820 of record NC_090915.1, on the reverse strand, counting down.
GGCGAAACTGAAGCCGCGATTGCACGGCGGTTTGTGTAGCAGAGAGGACGCTCGAGTTCAACCGCGAGTAAAAACGAAACGTGGCAGAAGCGTTTGCTGTTTTGGACTGAAAGTTATTTTATCGGATCATTTCCTGTTTTGTTTTGCCGTTTTTTTTCTTTACTGGATGGATGGATGGATGGATGGATGTAGGATCATTAGAGCTCTCCCGAGTGACATCTAGTTCACATCTGGAATAAATAAGTGAATAAAACAATACAACGTTTATCTGCAGGGGGAGGGGGGGTAGTGATGCTTTGTTCTCTACCCTTCTTACCTCTTCACACTCGGGATTCCAATGCATTTGGCCTGTGTAAATATTGACTTTGATCTGGGTTGGATCCAGTTACGCACGGTGGACTGAATGACGCCCAGATGTTGATCCCCAGGAGGACTTTATCCATTCCTCAAAACGGAAATAAACTCTTTGTGCCAAAGAAACATGATAATATATATATATTTTTTAAAATCAGGATCCGCCTTGGCTCTTGTGTGACTTAAAGGTGAGGGCGTGTGTGTGTGTTGGGGGGGGGGGGGGGGTAGTGGTTTCGAGGCGGGTCTGTTGTCAAACTAAAGCGCTCTGTTGCATCGAGACTGTTGTCCGAGCTTTACTTTTAAAACAGTATTATATTAAGGGGAGGGGGGGGGGGGGGGGACTCACCTCGCCCTCAGTGCGTTGAAATCGCCGCTCGGCTTCCCGATGACGAGCTGCCGTAGCGACAGATGAACGAGCCCCCACAGCCCCAGAATGAACACGGACACCAGGCAGGCTGTTAGCCCTTCCCGCAGCAAGTCCAGGCTCACTTCTGGCTTCCTCTTCGTGCCGCTTCTGTAGCCGTTGTTCCCGCTCCAGTCCCGGGAACCGGATGTGTCTAGCGCTGCATCGTTCGGTGTTACCGGGGCTTTAATTCTCCTGACAGCGGTATCGCTCTCCATGTTTCGAGCCGCTCGGACATCAGCTGCGAGCGTCGCTCTCAGGCTTCGCTTTTTCCTTTTTTTCTTCCGACCCAACTACGGATCACACTGAGGGCCAAACTTGATTGCGCGGGTGGGTGGAGTCGCGCAGAATGTTTTTTTTCTGACCAAACTACGGATCACGCTGAGGGACAAACTTGATTGAGCAGGGTGGGCGGAGTCGCGCAGAATGTTTTTCTCCTGACCAAACTACGGATCATGCTGAGGGACAAACTTGATTGAGACAATTTTAGTGCAACCAAATTGAGCTCTTTTCGCACCCTTTTCCAATATGTTTTATACTGCAAATACTGAACTGAGCTGAACTGAGAATTTTTTTAATGGGGTCACGTGTTATTATTACCACTAAGCTTCATATAATAATAATAATAATAATGCATTGATTTTATTAGCGCTTTTCTAGATACTCAAAGACGCTTTACATATCAAAAATGTCTCAATAACACTACATATTATATAATTCGATAAATAAATTGTTGTACTGTATATCTTAAAGCAACATCGACACTTGGCATATGCTGCTTTATCGCCATCATGCGGATAACATAGGAATAACAGGCGAGATGCATTTCAAACCCCACCCAGGTTATCATCAAACGCCGCGAATGGATTCAATTTTTTATTTCAAAATGTTACTTAAGTATAATTTTACGTAAGTAAATTTTTGAAGTAAAATTACGTAGTTACCTACTTAGGTACAATTTTGAATCCAAATGACGCGGATAACGTTCGCCGTAGGTATTCTGTTTGTTGTTCGCCCCCTTTTGTACTTTTCCATGACCACATAGCCCCCCCAGGCTAACGACAGCCAGCATGACGTGTATGTTTATTATGCTGTCCCGATTTGGTATTGATTTATTGAAATCAATCATCCAAGGTCGGGGTCAGTCGATAACCCCCGGTGACTTCACGGTTGTATAATTACGAGCTCGATTGCCTCGGCGTGTCTCGTTACCGTCAGTCTGTTAGCGGAAGTGTAGTTCGAAAGAAGAGCGAATATCACCTCGTTCTTTCAAAATAAAAAGATGTCTATTATTGATCGGATTTTTTTTTGTATATATTATTAACAGCTTTAATTAATTAAAGCTAATTAATTATAATTGCGCTATCAGCAAACGCGGATACACGGAGAACATACAAACTCCGCACAGGCTGCAGCGCTAACCACTTCATTTTCGCTCGTCATTCATTTGACTTTTATTTTGAAACAAAAGGTAACGGAAGCGACTAGCTTTATCTCAACCTAACTTGACTGTTCTCTTTCCTACCACTTCCCGTCTCTCCGACCGCCCACTACCTAGCCGAGCATAGCAGAAGCGGACGGCTCGTCGTGTCTCTACCCGAGGCCGGATGGTAAAATCCAACCTCCAGCGGATCCTAAATAGTCATTGCTTTGCTCGCGAGAAAGAAGGGAAACAACACACTTTTACTACCATGGAGAACTCGAGTAGTAGTATCTGTGACATGATTGGGAAGTAAGTCATCGAGGCAGTACCTCTCCTATTTTGTCGAGTCGTTTTGTGGGGGAGGGGTGGCGAAAAGCTTATCTAGCTAGCCGTCTGCGAAGGCGGAAGTGCCTTGTCTTTCATTTATTTATTTTTAACGTGTAGTTAATTTGTCTTGTACATTTAGCAGCTTTACGTTTCGTGACGGACGCAATTTCAACTTTTTAATATAAAATAAGTAATTGCGAAATTAAAGAGCGCCGAACCACCGATTCGATCGACGACTATAGCATCGTTAGCTACGAACAGCGTCGAAGTTGTTACGTCATTTTCGTTACCTGCGACTTGGAGCTAATCGAGTAGCATGGACTCCTCAATGCGGTAAATGCTGCTTATTTTCTGTGTCCTTATCGACGGAGAGCATAAAGGGCGAATCGACAGTAGCTCTAACGTTAATTAAAATTGTATTGTCCCGTGTTGATGCATTAAAACCAAATGGTTTTTTTTTTTAATGGTAAATTAACGAGTACAAAAAGAAACAAGGCCGCTAGCTTGGTCGGCGACATTTCCCGTTAAACATTGTTACGCAACGACATCTGCGTCTCGGCTCTCTTGCCGTGACTAATTACGACAATTGATGAGAAGAAAAAAAAAACCTGTCGAGCACGTTTTTGGTCAATTTGACCTCGTGATCTGATCAAAGGAGTGCCTTGATTATCACAGATATGATTAATAAGATGCAGGGAGTATAGATGATAGGGCGCTTTAATTATTTCCAGGTGTCTTGTTGGAAAATAATGATTACACTAATTAGATTCATTACTGATAATTACTTTTCTAAGGTTCAACTACATTCTAATTGAAGCTTCTCAGTCACAAGATTACCTTTCTTTTTATAGTTTGATTAAAACATCCAGCCCTTCCTGCGTAATCATTTAATTTATTTATTACAAATAATTCAAGATAAATAGTTGAGGTGCTGTTTTTCTACAAAAGAGTGAAGCGCTGTGCGATGTAGATTGTACCATGAATGTAATTGTAGGAATAAAAATTAAGTTAGTTGTGATGACATCACCAGTTTCTCCTGACATAATTACAACATTTTTCAACGTCTCTGTGTTGAATCCCATGACATGAAATCCACCAAATAACGTCCAAGATGACCGACAAAAAAAAAAAAACCTTGCAGATTGTGTTTTTTTTATTTTCTAGATTTGTGATTATTTCCTTTGTCTCCTCCCCCCCCCAGTCTATCCTTGCACTGTAGTAGTACCCGCAGCCCGGGGCCTCTGTGGTGCTCCTGATGCCCCTCTCCCACCCCCGAAGATCCCAGGTGGGCGAGGGAATGGCACACGGGATCACACTCCTTCAACTCGGCTGCTTCACTCGGTAAGTTCAGCCGCACGAGGAAAAGAATCGGCGCCTCTCGCTGAAACCATTTCCTGTCCCGTGATTCAGTCTTGGTTAGCAGCGAAATAGGAAGACACACGGGGGGGCTTTATTTGATTTGGTCAGTCTAGCGTTATTCACAGGTTTATTTTCTGTCTGACAGAGTTTCAGGATAGTTTCTGCAGGGTTCGTCGTCCGGCTGTTCCCACACGTCACACATGTTTGTGTTTCCAGGACCGAAGGTTGACTGTAACCGAGGAGCCGGCAGGGAACGGTCGCCCGGGGATACTGCACTTCCAAAGTTGCCCATGTGTTACCAAGACCGTGCAGTGGGACGCTGTCCTGAGGGGCGGTGCGCTCTATGTGGAGGTGCCTCTTGGCCCCCTTCCTGAAGGCAGCAAGGAGAGGTGAGGACGGACTGTAGACCCGTCGGACACGCTTTGTTTTTGTGGCGGCGGCGATGATTTGACTCTGCAGAGCTAAATTAACGCGCCTCAGTGTTTAAGAACTTGTTGAGGTGCGTTCTCCTCTGAAGGGAACATGTTTTTGTGCTCTCTAATCCAAGCTGCTCTGCCCCCCCCCCCCTCCCAGTTTTGCTGCTCTCTTGGAGTATGCTGAAGAACATCTGAAAGTGGTTAGCGTGCTTGTCTGCTTTTACAAGAGCAGAGATGATCGAGGTACGTGCACACACCCATTTTACCTTTTTCCACTCGACACTCCAGAACAATAATTTCTTTTTTTGCGTTCTGTGTTATTTATCCTGCATTGTTAACATTTGCTCTGCACGCCTTATCCTTCCAGCTAAACTGGTGCGTACGTTTGGTTTCCTGGGCTTTGAGATTGTGAAACCGGGCCATGCCCTCGTCCCACCTCGCCCCGATGTGTTTTTCATGGCCTACAATTTTGACCGGGACTCCTCGGACGAGGACTGACCCGCTGGACGTCCCCTCTACTTACTACCCCATTCCTGCACCTTCCGTGTCTGCGCATCACGTCCCTGCTTACCCATCCCGCACCTGTCCGTGTTAAACGCTCAGTGGTAGCCGTTCTGCTCTGCGATTTGTGTTCAAGCTAACGGCAGGTGTAAATCTATCTCCACTATCCGTGTTTAGATTCCAGGTTTCATCAGGCATTATTTGGTGTCACCTGAAGGAGGGATTCTTTTTGTTTTCATGACTTATTATATTGCAAATGTCAAAGCTGGATCAGTTAAACGCTGATGTAGTAGCCATTTCTTGAAGTCCTTTTTTAATGTTTCATTTCATAGATTGAAGAGGATTCTTCATTTCTTTAATGTATGACAAAGAGAAAAGGTCAACAGAATATTACACTCGGGTACTCCAACTTTCTTTGGATTGTATGACTGACGGCTTCAGATTTCTCATCCTGTTGCATGTTATTTTAGGCTGAACCGGTTTAATTTTAGCACCAACTTAAGTATATTGAATATTTGTAATGAGTTTTGAGCTTCACCTGAAATACTTCACAGCAGATTAGAGGTCCCATGCAGGCTGGAGCTGGATGGAGAAAGATGGCGGCGCTGCAGTGTGAAGTGTACCGGTGCCAATCTGAAGCGCTTTTGATTCTTTGTATATCTGGCAATATCATAGCACACGGTTTTAGGAAGGGGGGGGGGGGGTGCTGTGATGTCATACTGGATGTTTTTTTTCTGAATGAGCATTTCTTTTAACTTTTTCTCCCACGATAATTTTGAGTTTGTTGTTCGCCTACATAGTGGGACCTCTTGTGCTTCTGTGATAAAATAAAAAAAAAAACCAAAAAGTTTGTTTGCTTTATTTGATGCATTTCTTCACCTACTCATAAACTACATGATGCCTTTTACATTTTAGAGGAAAAGGTCTGATGGGAATTATAGTAACTTCGCCTTCGTGCATATTCCATTATACCAACCTGTGTATAAGACTTTTTTTTTAATGTATACTAAAACATTCCTGGTTTTAATTTTAAAAAGTGTCCAATACTGCTCCGGTTGGGAAGCCGCCCAGCTCATCGCGTATCTTAAAACCACCAGGAGGCTCCAATAATCGAAGTCTGGATCCTGAATAGATTCATTTGATTCCGTTTTAACTAACTCAGTGCGCCAGCTGCTGACAGCGTCTACTGTGAACTGCTTCATCTGAAATGTTATTGCCACTACTGTACATAAATTCCAATTTAAAGTTGAAGAAAAATAGATTTCAAAGTATTTCATAAGAAGATTTCAAAATGAAAAATTGGATAACCCTGTAAGAGAACCAAATAAATAACCGGCAGCAGTTCAGTGGAAAATATTCATCTTGAATAAGTTAACTTGGAGTGGGAATGCATGACCAATTAGGATATTGAGCCTACGGTGCAGACAGAATCATGCAAGATGTCTAAAGGGTAAAAAAACGAAAACGCTATGGAATCCAAATATTTAATAGGTACATATCAAGTGTTATGACATGTATAACATTTCAGATCACAGTATGAAGCAATGAAACTGAGAATGGCGTATGCTGCAAATCTTCAAAGGTTGCCACGTAAAAATGAGAGATGATTAAGATGGAAAAACAAAAAATCTTTTTTTGAGAAATGATGTATCGACAGATCGTGGCAAGCATTCTAGGAAAAGTAAATGAGACTCCAAAGATTTTTTTTTCTTCTTCAAAAGTGCAATAAAAATAAAAGCACAGCACTGAAGCCAAGTGTCCACAAAACATCTAAAACTTGTTAGTACTGTAGGTTCACAGAGGGGAGAGCGGAGAGAGGCTAACATCACAGCAGAGAAAGAAATGAGGGCTATTATCATCCTGCTGGTCAAGGCAGGAGGAGAGAAATGTTTGAACAAGATTGAGGAACAGTGGAAATAATGCACATCACAGGTAGCTTGAAAGACCATAATAGTATTTGTACTTGAATGTTGTTTATTAAAAAGATTCCTGTATGATGGAGCAGAAACGAGGATGTGATGCGAGGACTGTAGGCGGGGGGGGGGGTCAGACAGATTTTGCTTGTGATCTGAACAGTGGCGAGAAACTAAATGTCCAACATGTCATCTCTGCGTTAAACATGGCTCGGCCTTAAAGGCTGCTGCGGGTGAGGGGGGGGGGGGGGGGGGGGTCGGTGATGTCATTCTCCCGCAAAACCAACTCAAGAGCTGAAACGGTTTCAGATCCAAGATCCACGCTGCAGGTCCAGAAACTGGTCAAAGTGCACGGGGGGGGGGGGGGGGATGCCGTCCGTGGGTTGTTTGAGTTTTCAGACCAGACCTGCCAACCCTGGACATTTTAAAGTACCAAAGTGAGCTGTATAATAGTAAAAAAAAAATATTCAAATTTATGTTTTGGACCATTCTGAGTTAGACGTTTACTTTTGTTTGTATTCGTTAAAGCCCATTTGTGCCGCTTGCCATCTAATGACATCTTAATTGGCTAAGAGGACTTTAAATTATTAATTTAGGCACCAATCGATCCATTTCACAAAGTTCTGCTTATGGGAGGACTGATAAAAATAAACAAACATTTTCAACAGCGGAATCAAACAAAACTTGATCAAATCTTTACTTTAATGCATATGAACTGTGTTTGTGCAAATAGGATGAGAAAACTGACCGGGCATCGGATGCCACCTTTCGGTGCTTAACAGTATTTTCTTGCCCCACAAGGCACTCTCATCAATATGCTAATGAGCAATGTGTGACGATGTCAGACTGGTCACACAGTGCATAGATATATATGGCCTTTTTTTTTTTCTTCCCCAGGCTCATTGAAATCGATGTAGCTCCATTTTGGAAATGTAATACGACAACAAATAACTCCTCATCCTCGCTGCGCAATCGATCCCTCGAGCAACGGCTCGGCGGCAATTCAAGCAGATTGTGCCGGTTAACCGTTTTTTTTTTTTTTTTAAATCGACCAGAAAGAACCAAAAATCAAAGGAAGGTCTGCCGAGCACAGAACATGCCAACGCTCTCTGAACGTCCTTCCTGATTGCGGTTGCTTGGTAACAACGGAATCCACCCACAGCGTACCCCTTCAATGCGAGCGGTACAACTCATGCGTTTAAAGCGAGACTGGGGGGGGGGGGGGGGCTGTCGAGCCTTAAAGTACATAATTTAAAGTATTTCTTCTTCTTCCTCTTTCGTTTTTGGTGTGAGACTTGTGTACATGGTACACAAAATGTGTACAGGTTGGCAGGAGTTCATTGGCCGATTTCACGATGATACCGGGGGGGGGGGGGGCCTTAGCTCCTAAACCTTGTGCCGTGTGTCAAACGGTAAAAACGGAGGGGCAGTAACAACAAAATAAAAACAAACAATGTATGGATTGTTTGTTTTTTGGGTGTTTTTTGTGCGTTTGTCTTTGTGTGGAAAGAATAAAGGAGTTAAAAAAAAAACAAATGTCCTTGCTTGAATTCAGGCTGGTGATGCTAATGGAGACAGTCCAAAGTCAACAGATGAGGTCAGTCCCGACTGAGGTTGTTTGTGTATGAATGATTGTGTACATAAATGGCTGCTGTATATGCAATATACATTTGCCCCGCGGGGTAAGTACGCAAATGCGTCTTAAAGAGGAGCTCTAGGTACTTGATGTAATACGTGAGTGGCACACCAAAAAAAAAACGTGGGCTCACGTGCGCGTCTTACGCACTGGTGCGGGTTTTTGACCTCATCGGCCCTTGCTGTAGCCGGGGAAGAACTGGTCGAGCAGCATCTGGAGCGTCACGTTCTGGGCCATGGCATAGTCTTTGCCCAAGTCGTGGCGGCAGGCGGGGCAAGTGTAGACCTTCGCTCTGAACGACCGCTGGAGGCAAGTCTGTGGAGAGAGCAGCAGAATATAAGAGTCGCCTTTGAGCAGCGGCGATTAGAAACGCGTGCGTTCCAGCGGCGCACACCTTGCAAACGTTGTGTGTGCAGGTGGTGGTGACGGGTTGGAAGGCGAGCTCCTGGCAGCACACGCACATGAAGATCTGCTCCATTTTCCGCAGGAAATTCTTGACGGGCAAAACACAGAGAGAGAAACGAAACGCGTGAAAAGGGTTTCACAGCTGCAGAAAAACAACTTTTTTTTTTTTTTTTAAATGCCATTTACAGACTTGTCTTTGAGATAGATGACCCTGACATTTTAGCTCTCTTAAGATTCCATCGAGCTCTGCTTTAAACGGGATCCTCACCGGTCCCTCTTTCAGGTTTCCCATGGCTTCATCCCAGAGCTTCTTGTTGGCCGTGTCCTCCCGGATCAGCAGCTGCTGCTGCTCCGACAGCTGGAAGGCCTCCTCGATCTTCACTCGCTTGGGAGGGGGCTCCGGCGCCGGGGACAATTCTGGTGCAAAAAAAAAAAAAACACAAATAAGACTGAAGCAAATCAATATGCAGCTCTTTAACATGCCCGGAGAAAAGACGCCGCCGATGTCCTGAAACACTGAGAAACTACCTGAAGGACTCGTCCCACACACGTCCCACACTCGTCCCACCTGTCCTCTACACAGCAACGTGTCTGAGCTGCATTTCGACAAGCACCCACCGCTATCTCTGTCTCTCTTCTGCTCGCCGTTGCTCTGCGGCTCTTCATCCACGGCCATGAGCTGCTGCTCCTCCTCATCCTCCCCCGCCTCCGCCTCTTCCTCCTCCTGCTCCTCCTCCTCCTCCTTCTCGCCATTCTCCTCTTTCACCTTGAGTTTGCGCCTCCGTGGCCTACCCCTGTTGGAATAGTGCTTAGTCCGGCCCCCTCGACCCGGCCTGGCACAAGTCTCCCTTTTGGATTTGTTGGCCATTGCTGCCAAGTAGCCTGGCGGGTACTGCGAAAGACACACGAGAGACGTGAGCGCCAAAAGGACGACCGGATTCAGAAAAGGGAAATGCTTCTTCTCACCTGAACAGTTAGGCCCAGTTTCTTTATCCTGTCCAGTCCCTCGGGCGTCCACGGCGCCGGTTCCTGGTCGTCCCTCCTCAGGAGGTACCGCCACACGAGGTAACCGCACTTTCCGATCTCCGGCCAGTACTTTACGACCTGAAACGCAACCAGAACGGCGTTAAACGGATCAAATTCACGGATGCTTTTAGGCGTTTTGGAGGAGAAGCGATGCTCGATTTCTGCTTTCTCTTGGTTTGTAACCGAATGAAGCCCCCCGTACCTTATAAATACCGTCGTAGCGGTTCCCCTCCTCGGGGGCGTATTTGCTGATGCGCTTCCCTTTGGAGCTGCGCACGACCCTCACTGGCTTTCCTGCCCGCCAGTTCTTTGACTCGGCGCCGTCTTTGTCATTCAGGGGTGCGTCGCAGTTTGAGGCCAGCGCCCTGCAGGAGAAATATGTGAAGAATTACCGACAGACAGAGGGAAGTTTGAGCGTATTTTTTCAATAACGATAAGAGAAAACCTAAAAACATGACAGGAGCATTCATTTAAATCATTTTTAAACATGCACAGTAGACATCCTGAAATGGACTAAATTGAGACGGTCCATGTAATTAAACTTTAAACCTCTTCAACTATTTTATTTATTTATTTTGTCTGTCTGCAGGAATATTTATGTTTTATGCCAATATTGTTAAGAAAAAAGAAGCATTTAAAAAAAAAAAAAAACTACATACCGTTTATCTTGCAGTTGACCTATGACAGCCCTCTTTGAAAGACTAGCCTATTATGTTTCATTTGTAATCAATGCTTCCCCCCCCCCCCACTCATCAAAGAGGCGCCTCGCGTGAAACGGAATGAACACGAGGAACGCCGACTGAGGAGCAGGGTCGCGGTTGAACGTTCCCGTCAGCCAATGACGCGATAGAACAGACAGAGGGTCATCTTTACCTGTTCATGTGCGTCAGCGTTTGGTCGAAGGAGTGCTCGCCGATCCTTTTGTTTCCAGAGAGGTCGCGGCCCCCGCTGCCGGTGTAGGTGAACTCATCCCCCCGGTCCTACGGCAGATCATGGATGAGCGTGAGAAAGAGTGACCGGCGTGCCCCTCCCCAGTGAATGACGGGTTAAAAAGAACCCACCACTTCATCTTCAAAGCCCCCAGCCAAGACGAGCGAATAGGAGCCGTCGTTACTGCGCCCGTGGATCCCACCGACATGCGGCCTATGAACGCCCGCCTCGCTCACCTGAAAAGTGTGACAAATATGTCATCCGTAATTAATTATTGCCGTTGGGTAAATGATAGGAGATTCAGGATGAATGGAAATGACGTCTAACCTGAACTCTGAATTTCCAGGTGGTTCCAACGGGAACGCCGGGAATGGGTCCATAGTGGTTTGAGGGAACGATGGTGCACTCCTTGGTACGTCCCACGCAGGCCATGCCCTGCAATCGGGGTAGCAAGACAGGCAACGATAAAGTCAAGCCGCATGCAGGCAAGGCCCTTTCGATCAAAACCCAACAATGACAAATGTCTGCGTCGGGTCAGACTTTGTGGAACGCGACCGTCAAGAAAGTGGAATCCTCTGTCTGCATGAGGGGCGAGGGGACGGGACGGGACGTGTCACGGTCACGGCTAATCGTGTGACCCGTATCGTGCCCCCCCCCCCCCCCCCGGGGCTCACCTTTCCCCAGTCTCTCTGACTCTCCGTTGTTGCCGAAGGCATCTTGGCCTTCTTCTTGCTGGCTTTGAGCTTCTCTCCGGCTTTCACGACCTCGTTGGTGTCGTTCTTACAGGTGGGACAGTACCTGGAAGAGAGGGAGAGGAATCCTGCTCTGTGCATCTATGAATGTAGGGTTTAGATCATCTCACACCTGTAACTTCATTCTGTCATTATTCCAATTTAATTCTAACCTCGATCGCCCCTTTAATTACCGCAGGAATGCAATTCGGCTCATACCGAAGAGCCGTTAATCTCCAATCTCAAAAGCAGGAGGCCTCTCTCTCTCACCAGTCCTCGTCATCCGGGATGGTGGCGAGCGGCGGGTTGAGGCAGTAGATGTGGAACGCCATGTTGCACTCGTCGCACAGCAGCTGCATGTGAGCGTCCTGCTTCCCGCCGCAGACGCAGCAGGAGCAGAAGCGGCACTCGGCGTCCGGGTCGGCCTTGCAGTGCTTGCACTCGGGCCCGCTCTTCCCTGGATTTCAACACACGCAAAACGTATGGACACAAGATGTAAACCCACGTTCGAGGTCTTGCCTCAACTTTCAACCGTGTCCGTCCCGAGGGGGGGGGGGTCCCCGCGTACGTTTGAAGGGTCCGTCTGCAGCCGAGAGCGCACGAGCGCCGGGCTTCTCCGACTGGTAGATTTCATCCAGGAAATGAACTTTACAGTCCCCAATCACGTCTCCGGGACCCCTAAGGGGGGGTAAGAGAGAGAGAGATAAACACATGCCCTTGGAGGAGTCGCCAAAGACCAAAAATGAGCCCGGCAGCGCTTCTAATTAAGCAAATAAAACACATCTTTGCACCCGTCGTCACCCTCCCCACCTAAGGAGGAAGACCCCCCCTCACCCCAGGCGGATCTTGACTCTGAGCTCCCTGCTGGTGCGGGAGGTTTGCTCGATGCCCTGAACCTCGGCGTCGAACCAGAAGCCCCTCTCCTCCGGCGTCTCCATGTTGTAGTTGACAAAGACGAGCATTCCCACCTGGAGCTGGTCCCATCGCAGCAGGGTCCTGGCACGGGGCCTCACGTCCACCCGCCCCATCTCCACCACACCGTTCTCTGGGTAGCTGGGGCAGAAACAAAAAAAAAAGGGGGGGGGGTTAATAACTTTGTCTTTGCATATGAGTAGTCATTACAGTTGTAGCCAAATGTTTAGAGACATAAAATCATGCAACAATAGAAGGATTTTACCTGGAGATACTGGACTGGGTGAGTTTTATTAGTTACGTTAATCATTAATGTCTTCAGCCCACTTTTGGGATCTTTTAAGTAAAACCCACCCCGTTTCCAAGCCCTCGAATCCACAGACGTGCACAGAGAGACATTTGCACACGGCGGCGTTCTGGCTGGGTAGGAGCGAGGGATTACGGAGGGATTTTCACTCCTATGGCCGCCGTCCACCGCCGCAGAAAATAAATGCGATGCAGCGACCTTAATTCCGCTGCCGTGACACGTTTCCTGCTCTTTTCCATTCTGCACATAGAGACAAATCACCGGTCTGCAGCATTGAAACGTTCCCACTGGAGCAGTTTCTCCCCCCCCCCCCATTCGGCTCTTTTTTTTGGCTGGATTATAAAAACGATTGAAATTCAGGGAGGCGGGGGGTTAGCAAACAGCCATTGTGCTAAGCTAACCCTAACATTAACTATAAAGATTCCGGCTGGATTGGCAGCTTTTTCTCACTCGCCGACAGCCGCTAATTGTTATAAACTATATGTCAACGCTGAACTTTAAATGCGGGACACGCTGCACGCTCAGGTCCGCTCGCACACACGGCAGGGGGACGAAGGCGACGTTGGAGAATTCTGCGCATGAGTGAGCAGACTGCAGAGCTGGGGTACTTCCTCAAACCGTCTGTACTGGATTGTGAGAAAAAATGGCTACAATAGCCGACATCTTAAGATGCCGTCTACTCAGAACAAGCACCGGGACGACGACGCTGCCGACTTCAGGCCCCTGTGAATGAATTTAAGGGCATTTTTTAAGGGCTGATAGACGTGCACATGCCAACAGTCAGTTACAGCGCTAGAAGCCCCCCCCTTCTGGGAAACATAGAAGTAACCCTTCAAAGATTTACCCAATCTATTTCATTGAGAGGAAACGTTGAAATGGCGTTCAGGACTCGGGCGGATCCTAAGCGTTGGGGAGAGAGCAAATGAGTAGAAGGCAAAGACGTCATGAAAACAGAATGCTAACAATTTAGAGGAGAAAAAAAATGGATTTGACTTCTGGAGACAGTCAGAGAAGCAAATAACAAACCGCAGAAACTTTGACGAATGTACTTTAAATTCAGCAATTACAGCTATCAAATGAAACAAATTGCGCACCCGAGGTAAAAAACAAAACAATTTAATGAATACCCAAAACGATACGAGAACATTGGGGATTTAAATGGTCGTGCAATGTCAAACGGGAATCGAAAGCACGCGTTTAATACTAACCAAACTGTGATTGAGCTTCTTCTGGCATGACTTCCCCTGATGAAAAACGCACACACACACACACACACACACACGCACACGCGCACACGCACACGCACACGCACGATAGACGCTGGCGAGGCGGCTGCGTCTCGCCAGCGTTCTGTTCACAGCAATTACAGGCAACAGCGAAAGGAGGCAAGCAAAGAAGTAATGCTCCCGAGAGCACATGGGTTACCATGGAAACATGGGATTTTGAATGAATTACTGGAATGGGAATGTGCAGGAGATAGAATCCCAATTGTAGCATCAACTACGCAACCCCCACCCCCCCAGCCTGTCAGTGGAGGCTGCAATTGAACACATCAAACCAATGTTACTGATGCTTGAAGCCGCTGGTAACACACACACACACAAACACGCACACACACACGCACACACACACGCACACACACACACACACAAACACGCACACACACACTTGGTAGAAATTTAGTAAAGCAACGAAGAAGGCGTTACTTAGCAACGAGCCGTTACTTACTCCTCGTATTTAATGTGGTAAATTACGTCCTCTTCTCTCTCTTTGGTCTCTGAAGCTGCAGCAGAGTCTGTCTGAGAGGTGGAGGCTCCATTACGCTCCGCGCTTAGCACAACATGATTCCTGTTAGTGTCTGTGCTTTGGCCCCGGCCATGAACTTGTCCCTGCTGTTCCATTTCCAGCTTGCCATTAGCCTTTTTCGGGGGCCGGCCTACCTTGCCCTTAGGAGGCGTTATCTGTCCTTTGGGAACACGCGTCACATTTTCGACGCAGGCCTCGAACCAGGCACCGATGCTGACGTCTCTACAGTCCACCAGCTCATTTATCTGAGAAGACACAAAGGAAAAAAAAAAAAATCATTTGTGTTAGATGTTTTTTTCTTATTTCACCACACAGAATGAAGCAAACATCTGTTTGTGGTCCAGACGTTAGCCAAGTAGGCTAATTAGGCGTAAAGCGCAGCCCAAACGGATGCAATAAATGTTTTTGCATCCCGTTAAGCCCCTCCCACGAGGAGAAGCGGGCTTCCTTCTGGGAGGTGATACGGTGCGATTCGTTAGGATGAACCTCACAACAAGGTCTGGGGATTTACCGTGAGGAACTGAGGCGCCATTTCTCAAAGGAAACAGCGGCGTTTAGCTTTTCGCATTAATAGAAATTCTTGGGTTGCTTGGAAAATACTTTTTTTTGGCCGTCCCCTTAACGTTTTCCAACCCATTCATACGACCATCCTCACCTTGTACACGCCGATTCCCGGGTCGATCAGTGTGTTTCTGCTGGACGTCGGGGGTTGGGTGTCCCGGGTCGGACTGGAGGGCTCGAACCCATTTTTGGCACCGGCTGAGTTGCCGGTAGCGCTGGTGTCTGGCTTGGTTTGGTTAACAGCGCTGATAGCGCCGCCGCCGCCACCGTCATTGTCTATGTGGGTGGAGGTTGCCACAGCAGCAGGGGAGGCCGGAGCTGGGGGGCTGCGGCTTTCCGACCTGTGGCCGGGGGGAGGAGACGCACTACAGGCAACACCTGAGGAATCCTTTGGGGCCGGGCTGTCTGGTGGGTCCGTCTTTGAGCGAATCAGCAGCTGGACGATATCATTGAGTCCCACGTTGTAGTCGAACAGCGTCTGGCCATCTTCCATCTAAAAAGGCATAAAAAGGCATAAAAAAAAATCCTGAATCCAAACAGATATGGACATATTGCACTTATTTCTTGATTATCTCATTCAAAAAATTGTTATAAACATCGAGCATATTCAACTGACACAGATCACGTGGCGCCAGCAGCACTTAACCATTAAATAACATGCCCTTAAATATACCAGTGGCGTTTAAATCTGTTCTCAAATGATCAATTAGCTGGCGATTATATGAACGAAAAATATTCTCAGAACGAACGGTTGAATCGATTCGGCTTCTCAAATTCTTAGAATTTGGGGGGGAGGGACAACATTTGGCATAATGAGCTATTTATGGCTGGTACTGATTACCTGGCAAAACCAATTTCGCCAGTTTGCTTTCATTGACGCCGTCGGCCCAAAAGAAAGCGGGTGCCGAGCTGCAGCGCCCCTCAGACAGACCCCCCCCCCCCAAACACACACACACACACACTGGCTTTCTTCAAGAAGTCGAGGAAAAAAAATGACTGCATAAATTAAAGTGATAGGAGACGTAGCTGGGGGGGAAAGAAATGACTGGGTTGCTATGACAACCAAGAGAGAGCAACCCCCCCCCCCAACCCCTAAATCTGATTCACATAATCTCTGTCAACACAGAAACCCACAACCAAGAACGATCAACGTGGCCCATTCAGGCCGAGCATCATCATCATCATCAAAAAGGACGAAGGCCCGTTAGAGCCCGCGTTTCCTCTTGCGCCTCTGATCGGGCGTTACAAGTAACGCAGTCGAAGCGACGGCAGACGTGCGAAGTCGTCCGCCATTTAATTCAGCCTCCATCCCACAAGCCCGTTGCAGCGGAGCGGCGAGCGTGGCCGCCAGTCTCGCTCGCCGCTCTCCTCTTCGGCTGACAGCGAGGAGGAGCGTGGCCGGAGGCGTGGGTGGAGGCCCCACCCCTCCCTGTTCTTAATAGTCTCATGAAATTTACATCAGAGGGCCGGACACGGTGGCCGCTACGCTCACCTGCCCCGTCCGTCTCTCTGTCTTCCTCAGCTTCCCTTTGTCTCCATGCCTTTGATGCCCTTCTCAGCTTTAAGCATCAGTACGTCCCAAATCCACCCGCCTCGTGTTGCTCGACACTCCCACCGGGGACACTAACAGGAGACGTCCCCCCCACAGTGGACATTATCGGTGGGATAAAGGATTATGCAGACGGACACGACCGTCGAATTTCATGCGCCGCACGAAGTCCTCATAAATTATTTCAAGCTGCACCCGCTTCCCACCTCGACACCTCGTGATGTTACGGCGCCGACATCTTTAACTATCATCTGGAGACACCTTAAAACAAAGGACAACCCGTCCCCCCGCCCCGGCTGCCATAACGTGCTTTATAAATTCTTGAAGGTCAAGATGCCTTTGACAGAAATGTTAGCGTGTTGGACATTTTTCGGTGTGAAATGAACTCCGCCGTCGAGGACGTGGCGTTTTCCGCTTGGTACGAGAAGCAGAAAAGCGTGGCTTCTGGCGCAGCGTTGCTCGTCACGCCGCTCGGGTTAAAGACGGCTCGCTGTTCCCGGTGAGTCTTCAGCCACGGCGAAGCAGAAGGGCTCGACTTAAAGATCCCTCAATCCAATTACAGCCAAACGGCCGTTTCCACGTGTCTCATTTTCTTCAGTGAAATTACATTAACACCATTTTTTCTTTCTTCCCTGCTGCTTTTAAGGAGCCAGTCTTTCAAAGATTTATTTATCTTCCATTTTGGAACAAATGGAAGCGCGGCGTCAGAGGAAAACCTCAAACAAAGATGCGAGAAAGTACAAAGAGAAATAAATACCTGTGGCTGCTGGCATCGCAGTTCAAAAGCCTACCGAACATGCAAAACATAGATTTACATTTACAAGGTGATGACGCTTCTCATTCTATGATAATCAGCCAATGGCGACGATTATTGGATAGAAACTGTGGATGGGTAGAGATGTGGATGCAATCTTTCATTTCAATGCATTGTTGTGCAGTCATATCTAAACAATTCTAAAACGAGATTTAAAAAAAGGCCCAACCCGGCGAACGCGCTGACGGAGGAGAGGACGTTTCATAGCAGATCCGAAACTGGCCAGATTTGCCGAGGCAGGCTTTACAAAGCCGGCGACGGTTTCTTCTTCGCCCGCCGCCTCTGCCTGCCTACAGGCCTTTTTTTTTTTTTAGAAAAACACTGAGAAAAACAGGTCATATTTCAAAAAAAACAATGTCTCTGTGCCTGCCGTGCACCAGGTTCCCATCTTTCATCTTGCCCAAAGACATTCAATCCCCCCTCCCAAATTGTTTTTTTTGCACAAAATACCCAGAAAAGGTGACAAATTATTTCAGTTAATGTAATCATTTAAATAGTGAAATGTTTAAATATATTTCCCACCGAAAATGGTAAAATTACTCAGATAATAACAAGTGCCTTCGTTTCCTTCATGATAACTGTAAACTAGAAAGGGAGAACATTGGGACAGCAACGGTGAATATTAATGTGGATTTGTGTGAGTCTGAAAGCCTTTGAATAAATGTTACCAATATTATAATAACCCATGTAGAGGAACAAGAAGCCCGACTGTTCACAATGCACTGACAATAGATCACAAAGTAGGCTAGGAGTGGCAAAACTATTAAACACGCAGGGGGGGGGGGGGGGTGAAAGCCTGGCGTTGGAGCCCGATTCTTTGTCTGGGCCTATCTGTCGAAGAAAGGTGTGATTGTTTACATGCATGGCTGCACCCAACTCGTCCCCTCAAGTTTTCCACCAGATTCTACAGCTTATTATAATAACTAAGGAATAACCACATCGCCGCCCGTTTATTAATGACGTGATATCTAGGTCACAGCGACGGCCCGTAGCTCGACAGTAGGCAACAGCGAACGTTTGGACGACAGCCCAACCCATTTTGACGTGAAACATGTTGCTGCCTCAGCAAAAAAAATAAACAGGGAACAGACATTTATAGAGGAAAGACACAAGCTGAGCTTTAAGCTACTTAATAAAGCAGGGGGGGGGGGGGAATGTTTCCTGAACCAGTAAAGTGAGTGGCGGGCGAAGAGCAGAGAGGCTGCGTGGATTGTGAACGTCCGTCGGCGTGTGGTGAATCCGGGTGACGTGAGGATTCTATTGTTAAAAGTGAAACAGAGACAAAGTCTGGGATTCTGCAGACAAATTTGTAAAAAACAACAACAGAAATTTAAAGGAAAGGAGAACCAGGGAGGCAAAGTTGCGCGAGCTGCTGGCTGGGAGCGCCTTCCGACTGAAGGGCAAGCATGACTTTGAACCGGCGAGACAGCGTGTGCGCAGCCAGCGAGAGGGAAAAACAAGACGCCATTTTGAAAAGGAATTCGACGGAGTGATTCTGTCACAAGGCCACATCCCAACACAAGGCAGTTCTAGCGTGCAAAGGAACACTAGCTAGTGCCGAGCCGCGCGTCGCTCACTCATTCCACGCATTGCTTAAAACATGGAAATCCCCTAATCACCACCCCTCCACCTCCACCACAAGTGCACACACACACACACACACACACACACATGCATGCATTTCCCAGTGAAATGAAGGAAGCGCTGGACTCACTGGCATTTGAAACCAGCGCTCAGGTCAACACAGCTCATCATGACGCCTAAGTAATGGCTGATGAAGCTAATGTTAGTTAGCTAAACTGCACTTCTGTTGACGCTTTTGCTTGTTGTTTGAAAAATTGCTCATTCGAATGGCGGTATAAAATAAAAATCCATACGCTTCAGCAGCGCCGCTTCCAAAATGACACTGGTGCTACAAAAACTACCACGTTACATAGCAATGGCTAGCCATTAGCGGATTGGCCAACTAAAAACGTGCGGGAACCTGCAGAGATGGGTACGAGGTGCAGTATTCGAGAACACAATCGTGTAAATGGAACACCAAAGGACAACCTGAAGCAGTAAAAAAGAAAACATGTGCGACTGCGTGCAAACAATGTGACGTCACAACATGGTGGAGGGCGTTTTGGGTTTGAGCACAGCAGCAAGGCCGAGTCGTGACGTACGCTAAATGTTAAATAAATCATAGCACAGGTGTCCCTTAGTAGTACACGCATAGAAGAAGCGTCCTCCTTCTGTCTATGGCACTATCCTCTCACGCATTATAAAAATGACCACCATATATATTTTTTTCTATTATTCTCCATCGACCATTCCAATAGTAAAAAAAAAAAAAACACCCTGTATGCAGTGGATCATTAAGTGTGTTATAAACTATAAACCTCAGGTTCTAATGCTTGCATGCACGTAGTCACCTGTCAAGATGCACAAGCACATGTGCCAGTGTCAGAACAGTAGGAGGTGACAGTTTGTATTCCATTTCCCTGCAGAGCAATAACATTTAGTAGCAATAGACGTGGCGTACTGGAGAGAGAAAACGCACATAAACATCCGTTCACAGCAATATATGACTTCTTCCGGCGCCGTTCTATAGCAGCGTGTCGCTTTGCTGCCAGAGGGATTATATTAAATCTTTGCAGCCTGGTCACGGCTTTAAATCCAAAAACATTTGCTCGTTTCAATAAGCAAATCAGAGGAAGTCCTGCCACAAAAAACATTTTTCTGAAGCACAGTTAGTCTTTCTTGACAATGACAGAAAACAATATACATTTTAGTTAGTTTAGAATTTAATGTAGGTCATTCATTGCATGCAACAAACACAAAAGGATCAAACGCAATGAAAAGTTGAGGCGATCAATATATGGCATCTAAATATCAGTATCGCATATTTAAAATAATACAGGCAACTTAGCATTTACATGTCACGGCACGTGGACCCACGAGAGTCCCCCCCTCCCTCCAATTGATCATCAACATCATCACAACACGACACCGACGCGGAGATGCTCCCGGTTCTCTCCGGCGGTGACGTAAACAAACGCACCTTCGGCGGTGACACGTTTGTTGCATGTGTGGGTGCGCTCGGTTCCAACAAAAACAATGCAACATAGCAGCGTAATATGGACGTACAGTTATACAATATGTTTTATAATAATAATATTATTATTATTATTATTTACGCATGGCTGGTGCGTTAAGTACCCGGGGGCCCTTGCGCAAGAACTAGTGATGAATTCCAAATCAAAACAGGAAGCTGGCGCGGGGGTCCGGAATCATCCCGAAGACCACCAGAAACCGAATCATGCCCAAAAAGCATCAAAACACCCTCCCCGACTGTTGCATAACGGGATAACGCACACGCACGCACACACACACACACACACACACACACACACACACACACACACACACACACACACATTTACCTGCTTCCCCCGGTAGAACAGACGCTGATTTTGGGGGCTCACGCTGAAGATTTCCTCTATTTTCAACCGCAAAGACTCGATTTTGGTCAACCGAGAAAGATCCTCCACGGCTCGGGTCTCTTTCCCGTCTATAGTGCGGACCTGGATCCACATCGTTGCAACCGCCCCGCTACGTTTCAACTAAATGGCGGAGAGCAGCGCGGGTTTGAACTACGACTATTTGTTTTTTTTTTGCAGGGGTTAAAAAGCCAGAAAGGAGAAAAGGAACAAAAAAAAAACACACAAAAAAAAAAATTGCGTTCAGGGCTCCATTGCGATTTTCCCTCTGCAGAGACAACGTCGGGACTGGTTCCGCGCAGGAGGTGCCTCACATGAGGTCGCGGCGCCAAGCAAAGTCTCGCGTAATGACGTTTAAACGCGCTTTGGCTTCCACTTAAAGGCGCAGCGCAACCTCTTTAGCGTCAAGAAGGACGGAGCCGTGCGTGATGGTCAAACGGGATGACGCGTAATCCGCAGCCAGTGGAATAAACTCAAGACATCTAATTCTGAGGGGCGTTCCAGCAATAAGGCATGCGATTTAAATTAGTGAGTAGCGACACCTTGCGGTCAAATATCAGCGAACGTCTACTCCAGTTTGTGTGTTTTGTAAGTGATTTATAATTTCGCTTTAGCGCTCAAATTATGAATGAGCGTCAATCTGGTGCTGTTGAATGACAACTACCTCAAAAAATACTCCTCTTTCTGCGATAATGAGGTATTAAAATCACTATAAGGTTAACATTACAGTGTAAAAATATTGCGTAATGAGACAGGCGACCAACCAACATTTCGCATTGGACGCACGCAGGGTGGAGGTGAACGGCACCGTAGAAGAAGAGCGAGCTCGTCCGTAAAAGCCCTGGAGCGTTTCAGGATGAACAACTATCGCGCATGAGCCGACCTGATGTGAGCCTAACTTTGATATATGCATTTTAATGTGTCGTAAAGTCGTTGTCAAGCAGCGAAGCTAGCGGTAAATTGCTAGCTCGCCTGCAGATCATGAACGCATTGTCGGACAACCTGCTAGGCTAACGCTCCTGTGTTTGTCTTTCGCCGTCACCGACGTGACTCCGTGCCGCAGGCGACGTTAGAGATGTCTGCGGAACGTTTTATCCGTTTTTAACATTTAATTGTTACGGCATGGACAGCGAACGCAGCAATTGCAGGCCCCAGGTTTGGAGACAATAGCAAGCTAACCTAGCTTGTGGAGATGTCGCGGCTCGCGTAATAACTGTGTTGTTTACCTTTTGTATAATATGTCTGGGTCCGACCTGGATAATCGTTCAGGTGTGTTGTGTTTAGCCAAAGCTCTGCTACTGGTCCGTTTTGTTTTTGGTGTTATTCCGCACGTCTTTCCATGAGCAGACGGAATAAACTTTGTTTGTGTAACGTTGATATAAATAGTATTACGCAGCTCGCTAATAGCTAACATCAAGCTAGCTAACCAGTGATCCAGGTGTGTTGGGAGGGGGGGCTTTGCGAGATTAGGTAGATTTAAATGATGTATGGTTCTGTTAATTTAGAAAAAAATATATATTACACGTACCTCCATATAGATACACGCCTGTAACTATAATTTGAACACTTACTATGACTGGAATCGCTGCATTTTACCTCTGTGACACCTGTTGCCCATTTAAGGTGCCCGCACCATGGATCAGGAGGACGTAACGACCTACTTCACGGCAGCTCGCAGTCAACCTTTCTGCCGCAAACGAACGCTGGACTGTGACTAACCGAGGCTCAGCATCAGCGGCCCGTCTCGGATGCCATGTCTTCGCAGTCCAAATGGGCGGAGAGCGGCACTGAAGGAACTGATCTGGCCATCACTGAGGATGGGCTCAGCAATGGCACCTGCGATTCCGAGACTATAGTAGCTTTACACTGTGCCGGCGACGGTGGAGACGTCTCTGCCGAAGGTTTCCATCTTGCTCTGAGCAACGATGGCTTGTCTGCATTTTCAAACAGTGACCTGTCTCTGCCCGAGGTTTGCGTCTCCAGCAATAGCTTCGAGGAAGACATGAGCTACGAGGTCCAGCAAGCGTATAAAATATTCACTGGATTTCTGTCGGACAAGCACAAAGCGATAACCGCCCCATTCCTCCATCCCATTGGCTACCAGGAGTCCCAGCGTGGTGTCGGAGGAGTTCGCGGCTGCTGGGGTCAGACGCAGATGAGGCAGTCAATGTGCTTGCAGAGAATGGAGGAGAAGTTCATCGATCAGCAGTACGACAGCATAACGGAGTTTGTTGCAGACTTCAGGCTGATGCTGGAGAACTGTTATCGCTTCCATGGGGTGGATCACTGGACCTCCAAACAGGCTCAAAAGCTGGAAATCATGCTGGAGCAGAAGCTTACCTTGCTTTCCAGGTAAAGGTTATGTGCACCATTAAAAAGTAACCCATTGACTTGTACCATAAACTATTTTTCAGCTCAGTCATAGTGTGCAGAGGATTTTTTTTTTCTGATTTAAGATTATTCATATAATATAATACTATTTTTTTGGGGGGGGTTACTGACAACAATTCTAAAAGTTACCATCGGTTCAAGGTTCAAGGTTACTTTATTTGTACCCGAAGGTAGATTTGTTTTGCTGTGAGGTACAGTTAAAACATCCAATATCCATTTAAAACCAGCAAACATACATATAAGATGTATACAAACCGTTAAAAGTGCTCAAATAATATTTCATCAGCGCCAGTAAAGCAAGATGTCATAATAAAATAAAAATAAAAAGTTTGCAAACCACAATAAAAGAAATTACAACACAAGATTTAAGACTATGATTAAAATAACAACCCGATAAAAAGATGAAGGATTAAAATACAGACTAATGCTTATTCGGGCAAGTTATTTCATGTTGACCCAGATTATTCTCTCCTTTCATTAAACTAGGACGCTGCGAGAGAAAACTACCTTGGCGGTTACTTCGAAAGGACCTTTTGGTGCCGAAGAGGAACGCAGTTCTGGGGGCACCTCAACAAGGAGGAGACTGGCTCCCCGTAGCCTAGCTACCATTACCGTTGGGGGACATGAATCTATGATGGTCCAGACTCTACGTATGGAAGAGCAGCAAAGGGCCAAGGATGAGAAGAGGTAAGGTGAATATTTGGGAGGAGAAAAAAAAAAAAAAAATCTGTTGAAAACGGAATATTTAGAAAAACGCAAAACATGAATTCAAAATTTCTGCCAAAGTATACCCAACAGAATTCTTCATATGTGTTCTGACTTTTAAGGCAACGTGAGCTTGAGAAGAAGGAGGCCGAGGAAATGTCGGCCAAAGAGGTTGAGGAGTGGGAGCAGACTTTGCTGTCGCATGCTTCCCCCCACACTGTGGCCACGCTCTGGGAACTCCCTGCTATAGGGCACTTCCTTTGTCTGGCTCAGACTGCCCTTAATCTCCCAGAGATTATATTTTTTGAACTGGAGCGTTGTTTGCTGATGCCCCGTTGCAGCACTCTTCTGTCCAAAATAATGTCTTCCCTACTATCCCCACCCCAGCGAAGGGCCACTCTTCACCGTCGGCCGGCCCTGCCTTACTGCCGCTGGGAGTCCGAGCTCAGGCAGCGGGTCATGGTCTGGTATCGAGCCGTCGGTGCTTCCCATGATCAGCCGGGCCGGGCTGAGCAGCTGGGACTCTGCCGCCAGTTTTTCAGCATTCTTGGCGACATTAGTCCATTGGAGGAGAAACCCTTTCACTTGCTGCCCTTCTATCAGCGAGTATGGCTTCTGAAGGGCCTTTGCGATCACGTGTACGAGACGCAAAAAGACGTGCAGGATGCGCTGCTGTCGCAGCCCATTCATGAATGCAGGGAGTCTATTCTGGGCTACGATAGCAAGGAGAATGCCTATATTCATTTCCCACATTTCTGTGGGGCAGACCTTAGGATCTACTGCCAGAGCCCCAGCACACCCCCAGCATTCCCATTCCCTTCTGTATGGGTCAGCAGGGTTGACGTGCAGCAGAGGACCGAGGTGGATGATTTTGATGGAATGAGGGATGAGGCTGGTGATGGTAACAACGGATGCTATGAAGGTGCTTTGGACACAGGAAAGTCTGATGACTTCAAAAAGAGGAGCACGGGCGCTCTTGGTGTTTTCAAAAAGGAAAACTGGATTGGCGATGCTGATGAAGAAATTCTTAAATCATGGCCACTGAAGGAGGAGTCTGCATTAGAGTCCTCTGGTGGAGACTCATGTGAAGACTCTAAATCGGACTTGTGCATAAATTCATCCTTGTCACACGTGCACAGCCCTTTTGGAGGACGAGGTGTGGAAATGCATTCGAAGGAAGAACCCGTGGAGCCGAAGCATCGGTCCGAGCAGCTCGTATTAAAACAGGAGCAGGATTACTCGGCGGGTTCGATGCGCACCATTAAAGCAGAAACACAGGAGCCCTGTCTGAATGTCGGCGAGCACAGCTACACAGGCAGGTCCCCTGCTCGGTTGGCGAGACAAGCCTCGCCAACGAAATCGGTCGGCTTCAAAATGGAGACGGACAGTTTCAGTCGGGAACACCAAAGCAAAACGTGTTGTATTAAATCTGATGAGCTAGAGTGCTGCCCTCGCATTTCAGGGCCAGGGGAACCGTCAGAATCAGAACCAGAGAGTGCTCAGAATTCGAGCAAAGAGAGGATGAATGACAAAATCTGGACCCCCCAAAAAAGGCAAAGGAAAAAACGCGGCGGGGAGCCGCTGCTGCGGGTGAAAGGAGAGCAGAAGCGGCACCAGCATGTGGACAGAATGAGGCTGTCTGCATCTGAGGCTACCAAGTCTGCAGTGCAGAAAGTTGCCAAAGCAATCAAAAGAAAAGACGGGCAGAAAAAACATAAAGCAGGTGAGCAAAAGTCAATGTTAGCTTCTTTTACTATCACATAACGCTCAGTAATGTGCATTTATGGCCATAAAGCCATATGGGTTTTAACCACCCCTCCAGCAATAACATGTTTCAGTGATGAAATCTGTTATGTTAACAGGAAAAACGCTTGAATCATCCAAAAACTGTGAAGATGAAACTCCATTTGAACCATCCTTTATGGTGGGGACACCTGTGCTAAAATATACACATTGTTTTAGCTAAGTATTATTTTTTTATTGCTCTACTGAATTATGATCTAAAAATAAGCTTATTTTATTTATAGGATTGATTTAAGCCTCACCACTCCACTGTACCTTTTGTTACTTATCGTCAATCTGATATTTCTACACTGTAGTTGGTTTGTACCAGTTTAGAGGAATTGCGACGGCTGATCAGTACGACTGAAGACGAGCTTGATGACCTGGAGAGCACAAAAAAGAGATTGGTGGGTCTTCATCATGGTTCTGTCAAAAGGAATTATGTATATCCTCCACAGCCTTTTTAGATTTGCTCACACAAGTTTTCATTTGACTATTATTGACTTGACTAAGGGTTCGCCTTCCATGTATGAACTGACAGGGTCGGTGGTACTATAGGAGAGAAGCGGTGAAAGACCTCCACAGCACTCTCATCAGACTATTGAATGAACTGCTGCCCTGGGAACCAAAACTTGTTAAGGCCTTTCAAAGAAACAGGTAAAGCTCATTAGACAAGTAAATAGCTGGATGAATCTCCATGAATGCTTTTTGTTGGTGAATATAGAATCATTCTTAGTCGTATGCAGTTTGCGTTAACCTGAGCACAGCAAAGTGTCATGGCCACATGCCTTTTTCAAAATTGTTGGACCACTGGCAAATTTGTCCTGATTTTATTTTGTCTACGTTAGGCTTCGTTTGAAGAAAGAATTTGATGATTTCAAGAAGCACCCAGAGTACAATAACTTCGTGCGTGAGCAGTGCATTACTTCATCGTCGTCAGACGACGACGACGATGATGATGACGATGAAGACGAAGATGAAGAGATTGGTTTGGGGAAGGAGATGTGCTCGCTCTCGGATCCTTACAGAAAATCAGAAGAGGAAGACCTTGATCATATGCTTCCTAGATGTCTTTGGAGCGAAGGTAATTTAATTTAACCGGAACGCTTGCATTTTGGTGATTGTAATGTAATGACAGAGATAAAACTACGTCAGATTAAAGGCTTTTGTGCAGTTAAATGACAGTTTTGCAATTATTTAGGTGTCATAAGGAAATGTAAATGAACGTCAATACCCGTCTGTTGAATGTGTATAAATAACTTATGAATCAGTGCATCCTTAATGACATCTCTATTATGTTCTCAGCAAGTACCAGAGAGTTTGTGGCTGAGTCTGTTGAAGAAAGACTGTCAACTTGCGTGCCACTAAACCATCCAGAACACCCTTCGACCATCTTAGAATCAGGCTGGGGTCTGGTGCCAAGAGTTCATACTGGCAGCAGTAACATTAATTCTACTTTTGATTCTGGGCCACAATCTAGAACCGAATTGATCCCATCAAATCGATCCAGGGATTCAAACTCTGCATGGTCATCACGTGTACCATCCCAGGCTTTACTGTCAGCTAAACCACCCATTCTCCATCCAAATCCTGGACAACCTAAGGGCTACACGCCCATCCCCACCCTGCTGGCCAAGAATGTGGGAAACAAAGTGACCTTAATGAAACGGCCTGCAGATTACCCAGGGGTCAGCAATATAGATAGACAGATGATCTCCCTGCCTACCTCTCCAGTGTCGACCACAAAACTTCCAGATGTACATATTTGTCCTTCCAATTCCCAGCAGAACATTCAACAAATACAGACCCAAGGACTAAAACAGGCTAAAGTTTTAAATCAGCCTGAAATATCTACAGTGACCGCAGCTCTTCCCAAATCACCGCAGACCAACCAAACCCAGACTGCACCAAAAGTTTCTGCCCAGATGATTTGCAAGGTACCAATGGGGCTTGGCCACCTTGTGAGGACAGACAGCGCTGGCTCACTGAAGATCTCTGTTCATCCGGTTGTGGACCAGAAGCCTAGCGAGAAGATCATGCAGCAAGTGGTTATTTTGCCTTCTAACCTTCTCATTCACGAAACTGAAGAAAAGCCATCTTCGTTTCCTGGACATCGACAGTGTAAGGACATTCAGGTCCAAGATTCTAAAGTGGCCAGCCCATTATGTATGTCCACCAATGTGCCTGGTTTCACTATCCCTGAAAACAGCATTTCTTTTCAGCAAGTGGCGCCCCTAAAATATCCTCGGACACTGAAAAAACCCCCTCCTTCAGTTTCTC
The DNA here is from genome assembly GCF_040956055.1 of Brachionichthys hirsutus. Lineage (NCBI taxonomy): Eukaryota > Metazoa > Chordata > Actinopteri > Lophiiformes > Brachionichthyidae > Brachionichthys > Brachionichthys hirsutus. Next base: position 4,992,807 of record NC_090915.1, on the reverse strand, counting down.
AGGAGGGGTCCATGATCAAAGCAGGGTTCAAGGGGACACATCTCTGCAGTCCCCAAGTTAGTGGAACTCAAGGTGCCATGCCAAACCCTTCATCTGTCACTCCTTCATGTGCAATTTATACTGAGCCTATGACATCTACAGGGCCCAAACAGGAACTTAAGACTGTGTGTATCCGGGACTCTCAGTCTATCCTGGTAACAACTAGAGGTGGCAACACAGGTATCGTGAAAGTTCAGACATCATCCGAGCAGAACGCACTGGGTTCTTTTCCCAACAATCCAGTCATTACCATTTCTCCTCAGTTTAAAGCCTTCCTCATTTCCAAGACATTACAAGCTCCTTCTCCTTCTGCTTCCTCTCAGACTTCTCCTACCATCACACCAGCAGTAACAGCAAGTATCTCAGTAGCCCAACCCCAGAACCAAGTTTCTTCAGTGTCAAAGCCCACTTCAACTGTCAAATATCCGATGACCACAGCAGGCACTTGTATCACTTCTGTAAATCAGGCTGCAAGCACTACTGCCCTTTTAGGACAAGGCTCCAATACATCAGTTGGTTCTACAGTTGCAGCAGCAATTAGCCAGCAAGCCCAGACAGCTGGTTCTCATTTTCAAGCTTCATTAGTGAAAAACACTGTTGTCCCATCGCTGATTAGTTCAAATGTTCCCCAAGTTCTTTCGCAAGCAGAGTTTGTCAACAAGAATGTCATGAAGCGCCTAAGTCCAGATGAGAGTTCCCCACCTACTAAATTAATCTTGGTTACTCCTTCATCCTCCACCTCAAATACAGCCTTATCCAAAGGAACTGCCTGTTCTGCAAAATCTCTTCCTACTTCAAGAGTCATGTTCATCAATCAGCTCACAATGACAACGTCCAGCACCTCCATAGGAAGCATTCCAAAGCATGCAATAGCTACCGGCACTAGCGGACAGCTGGCGTCGTCTTCATTATCAAGTCAGACAGTGAAGATGGAATTAAGCCCAAGCCATCCTGTTGGAAGGCACAACTCAGAAACATTGTCCAAGGACAAAAACATCACTCTACCCTCAGGTGGGCTTTGCTTGTTTTAAAGCTATACCAATACCAGTATTTAAATGCTTAAATTACTGCCAAAAATGCTGCATTGGGTGTTGGTAAGCAGGTGTGTCTATTTTTGAAAATGATAAAATAAATATTCTTCTGTAGAAATTAACAAAATACAACAAACTAGTATGTGGCAATTGCAGAAGAAAGTGCAGAAATTGAAGTTCTCTCCTTTTTAAAAGATATGAGCTGAGCACTCAACAATAAAACTACATCAGAAAGTGATTGATACAATCAACTCGAGTCCATTGTCACTGTGCATGAAGAATTACGTAACAATTATTTTGTATTTAAAAGAAAAAACAGCAAAAAGCTTGTTTGATTCAGCCTGTAGATTTTGTGAAAATGGAAATGAATACATTTTCACATAGATTCAATTATGTTGGTGAGATGTAAACCTATTTTTTTCTGATACTTCAGAAGTATATTAAAGTTTAAAAGCCATACCAGCAATACAGCCATATTATCAATGTTGAATAAAATATTTTTTAAGGCTTTTTTTTGTGTGTGTTGACAGGGGTTCAAATCCAGTTGTCGGCAAAGACAACAAATATTGGACAGTCCTTTGGTGCCCTGTTGTGTTCACCTCCCAAAAGTCCACCTGTGTCTATCTTGGATACAGGCCGTCCAACAGCCACCACCACTGGATTGCTGCTCGTTAAAAATGAAACCCTCAAGAGCTCTTCTGTCCAGCTTGCCTCCCACACTTCTCTGACGACAACATCTCTGCTCCACTGCATCCCTTCATTCATCAAGGTCTCGCAAGCGGACTCCACATCATCCACATCTCCATCTACCTCTCTTACCGCAGCAGAGATATTCAAGAATGACTTTAGCACATCCCCAAATATACTGTCCAATATGCCTCCAGCTCGGACAACCGCTACCATGCAGAATAGCCCCGCCCACGCCTACACACCCACTCATGCTCATCAGCCTTCAAATATCCAAAGTGACATTGGTGAGGGGACTGCCTTGTTCTTATCTTCCTCTCCACTTGCTGTCAATAAAACCCAGGCACCAATCTCCTTGTCAAGAACCACCAATACCCAAGCCATCACCTCTGGTGCAATCCAACAGAGAATAGTCATCAACACCTCTACGCCCCTCGCTGCTGGCACACAGATCCTTGTCAGCAATACATGTTTTGTAGTCCCTCCACAGGGTTTGGGCCCAGGCAGCCATGTCTTAATAATCTCTAACCCTCCAACCCAAGAAGTGCCTACTGCCAGTGCTTCCCAAATGGAAAATCATGTCACTTTAGCCCCTGGAGCTTCAGTTGTATCCCAAACCCCAGCCAGGCTGCCTTGTATCCCAGTTGCAAGTTGTCCTTTTGTAGCACGTGCACCTGCCGTCGCACCGTCACTACTACCAACGAATCCCAAAGCCATGCCAATCCGATCAACAGCAGCACCTTGCCTTGGCGCAACTGTTCTACCTTGTAATACAAATGTAGTTTATTCTTTACCTAGGTTCCCAGCCACACAGGCTGGTAATTTTGCATCACTTCCTCTGGGTTCATCCACTCTGCTCTCTTCCCCACCAAGATTTGGCAATGTACCAGCCTTACTTTCCAATGCCACTGCTGTCAGCTCACCATTAACTACAGTCAGATCTTCATCCACCATTTCAGCTGCAGTAGCACACCCCTTGTCCAGATTGTCGGCACCTCAATCATATTTGCCTGTTATAACCAACCCATCAGTTCCTGGAACCCTTTCATCAGCTGTGGCTCCTGTCATAGCAGGTGCACCAGCTTTGCATTGTTCTCTTCCTGCCGAGCAAGTAGTTTCAGTGACAGCCCCCAGCTTAGTCTTACCCCCCCTGCAGTCAACTCTTGGAATTGCCGCATCTGCTACTGCTTTATCACAAACTGCAGTGCATACTGGACAAGACAACATAGCAAGCAAAAGAACTGCACTGACAGGTGTGCAACCTGTGCTCGCTGGCAGACAGACACATGTTCTGCCAACGGTGTCTGTCCCACCAATCGCAAGGTCAGTGTCTGGGATGCAGACGGTGCCCATTGCTACAGTTACACCAATCGGACATATTGTCAATACCTTTGAAACGGCACCTGTGGTTAATCCCCCTTCATCCAGTAACTTTGCACTAAACAGTCCAGTTCAATCAATTGCATCATTGCGGACAAACAACTCTATCCATCAACCTGTTGTTCTGACCACTCAAACATTTGGAAAGCACTCTCTGCAGGCCTCATCCTTAAGTATGCAGGCCAACATAGTGCCCAAACTACCCATTAGCCCTGATGGGGATGTTTTGAGCACAGTTCAGTGCCAGGACAAACCAACAGAGCTAACTGCCTGCCCCAAACCAATGGATGCCCTGCTGGTTTCCCACAGCAGTACCCTTGGAGCACTACACGTGCATGATTCCTCCTTACAGCCTTCACAGACAAACAGAAAGTGATGGAAATGAACTGTCACTGCCAGCTTTGTTAAGAGTCAAGCATCACGTTCCATTTGCCATGTTTTGGCTTGGCTCACGTCTATTGCTTGATGGCATCTTGGGGTCAGCTTAATAATGACTTTACAGCTGTAGTTTCACTTGCAATTTACATATAGCTTTTAGTGGGTTGTTCCCTCCGGTTAGACTATTTTATAGGTATGCTCTATGTGCAGGCATACTAGAAATATGTACTATGATGGGATTCTCAAAACTGGCGATGTTGCCCTGAGATGAATGTTATAGACGTCTTTTTTTTTTTTTTTTTTACTTCAAGGCCAGTATTGAGAGTTGTATATGTAGAAATGAAGGGTAGATAACATGAATTTTTACTCAAGCTTTTGTAATATTTTTCAATGTCATTGAAAACTCGTTCATGAAGTTATTTCTGAGATACTATTCATTAATTGGCACAACTTGCTCTACTTTATCTGGCAGTTTGAACAACACAACTGTCTTTGTTCAATATGTTTGAGCCCATATAAATGCTTTGAGGTTACATGTATTTATTTTTATTACATAGATTTTTCAAAATTATCTACTAGGTGCATTTTCATTGAACAAATATGGACATTAATGCATGGAAATAAACATTGCAACTGTCCTCAACAAGTATGTTTGTGCTGCTTTGTTTGTATACGAACTTGTAATTTATTTTATGTTCATAGAAACAACCTGATGTGTAGATACATTTTATTTTTGGCAATCATTTTATCAAAGGGAGGGGGGGGGGGGGGTGATACAATACTTTAACCTATCGGTATATTGAGCTATGGGGAACCAGATTATACATCAGAAATCCAGTGATGTTGACAGTTTCTTGTCTTCATGGGTCTTCTCCAATAGTCCCTTAAGGAGAATAGGGAGGAGGCAGTGGCCCTGAAGACATCTTTTCATAGGTTGGAGGAGCATTAGGAACCTGGAGAAGAGGTGGGAAAAAAATACATCCAATTGATAGAACTGAAACTTTCAAATTCAATCATAGAAATTCAAGACATTCACTTTAAGTAAAAGTATTCCTGTTCTTTGCATTGATGGATGGAGCAGTGGATCTAGCATAGTGGAATGCTCTTTACTGTTTAGAAATCTAATAAATGCCTCAGGATCTGAATTTTTAACGGCTGCGGTGCTTTTGTAATCCACATGTCATATGAGAGGGTGCTGATCTGATTCTTTTCCCACAGACTCCGCCCACGCTACCCTTGGGAATGAAACGGCCTGCTAACATAATAATCACAAGTTTGATCAGCTTCACGTGGCTAGCAGTACGTTCAAAACCTTGAAGCATTTTACTAAACAAGTACCCTGTGTTGTGGACTTGGGTAGAGGGCTGAATCAGGCAACTAGTTCACTGTTAATAAATAATTTTTCATTATGTGTAAAACTGAGGGAGCTTTCCATGTTTTTTATTCCGGACATGAAAAAGATTATGTTTTGTAATGGGATAATACAATGTAAGGCAGTAATGTCAGTCGACGGTTAAATGCCCCCCCCCCTCACCGCAGTTTGGAAGCTGCCAAATTCAGTCATGGCAATTTTGTTGTCTGCTGTAGGTCCTGCATCTGAGTATTGTCCTGTGTAACTTGGTGGCCCTGATCTGGGGTTCTGTAGAGAAGAGAAAGATGTGTGGGAAATTGGAGTGAAATGTACATAAATGAGCACGTAAAGTTGGCCAATCAGATATTTGCATAATCAAGCAATGTTATTTTAATCGATTGGCCATCAAATGAGGTGTGCAGTTGGATTCTTGGCATATTTGTATTTTGTCTAAACTTTTAAAACTTGATTACAATTGTTAAAATAAAACACAAAATCCTGGCTGAAACTTTACAATGTAAAAAGATGCAAAGGTATGATGGTCCCACCCTGATTATTTTGTAGCCGCTCCTCTTCTTAAAGTACCAACAGCCCAGGATGAGAAGTGCTGCCACAATGGCCACCAGGACAACTATTCCCACTGCTCTGTGTGTCACATCACAATTCAGTGTAAATGTTTGTTTTTTACAATAACATTGTCTTTTACTGCAGCTAATCGTGCCATGTTTTATGGTGTTCAGCACAATTATATTTTTATAAATCAGGAAAACCTTCATTACCATTCAAAAGGCTGTGAGGTACATTGATTTCAAAATAAAATAAATACACATACTCCTCAGCTCTGACATATCCTCGGCTGCTCCTGGCAAAATAAATATTAAACCCTCCGCGAGGCATCCCGTCTGTGCGATTACACAGCATCCGGCTGAAAGTCAATAGAAAATGACTTCATTAATGCAGTGTGTGTGGCACATATTTATGAAGACAAATCATACCTCGTTTCATCATGTAGGCTAAAGTAAAAGGCCTTTACAAAACATGCATTATGCAGTCTTATAACCTGACATGAAGACGCCAGGAGCCGCAACACCAAGTGTTGTGTTGGTCTGGAGCTGACGGCAATTTACTGTACTGGACATTAAACAAACCTTTAACGACAACAATATTACTGCCAAACCAGGATGCATTTAAGTCACAATTAGTAACTAGTTAACTAACTATATTTAATATAGACACATTTCCCACCACAGAGCTGTGCAATATTAAATGTGCTTTGTACTATTGAAAATGTAATCATTATTAATTTAGTTCTTTGTGATTAAGATAAATAAATAGAAAATTTGGCTATTGTGAAAATTCTGATTATGATATACTATTTTCATTGCATTTTTTTTTTTTTGCATAAGCTGCATTTCTGCCATTTCTTCATTGTTTTGTAATGTCTTACTTCTAATCCTCCAACCTTTGTGAGATCTTACAGCGGCAGCAAGCAGGTACCAGTTTAGTATGTAAATAGTTAAAAGCCCACTCCTGAGATGCTGCCGTTGTTATAACACAGTTACCGTACTCAAATGGGAAATAATGCTATTGATTATTGGTGGTAGAGCTCCATTAACAGTAATGCATTATTTGAAAACGACTTGCTAATATCTGTTTGTATGCTGTGATCAAGTAGTAACATGCTGTTGAAATTCATACAAAGTATCTCTCTCTCTCTCTTTCTCTAGCTATATGTGTATTTCTATCATATGCATACTACAATAGGGATGTTGCTAGAAATGCTAGTCTACATAAGACAAAGTGTTATCTTACCAAATTGGATAAATAGATTGCAGCCACCAGCTCCTCACAGACAGATTGTGTCCTCTGAGCTCTCTGATGGATCACTCCCCAAATACCTCACCGTAGAGCAGAGAACAAATAACCCTCGTGACCGTCACGGGTTAGGTGCTCATGGTTAAACCCACTGAAGCAGAGTAATTACCGTGAAACCCCGCGGTTCACTTCAAATCACTCGTGAGACTACAGCGTCTGTGTGTGTGTGTGTGTTATCTAATGTTCTAATCTAAAAGCTCTATGAAAGGCCTGATGTTTCCTAAACTTCAAGTTGATTGCAGCCTAAAACGCATAGTTTTATAAAATAGAAGTACCGGTACAAGTACTTCACAAAATGCAAACTCCTCACAGAAAGGCTGCAAGTCAAATTCGAACCAGTGACCTTTTTGCTGTGAGGCAACAGCGCTGACCACTGCGCCACTGTGCCACCCATGCTATTCTGATAATTGGTCTAAATCTTATTTTAGCTTTCTTTAATGTTATTGTTTTGATGCATTTCTCCCCTTGACATTATTGTCATGTGTACATTATTTTTTATTCCATTTTTTAAAATCTTGTCTCTCCTATGTGAGGTAGTTGGTGCATTTAATGTTTGTGATGCAAAGCGCTCTGAACTGCATTCAGGGTCATGCTGTCAGGAATATTTGGGAAAGGGACTCCCCAGCAAGCCACTCATATTGGCACACTTTGTAAACGACAGTGATACACTGGAATAGTGCTCTTGTAGATGGTCCTGGGTTCAGATCTACTTTTTTTTCTGTGTGGAGTTTATTGCAGACATGAGTGTGAGTGAGGATGGTTGTTGTTTTTCTTTCATTGTGATGACGTGCAATGAACTGGTGACTTGTTAAGGGATGTACCTTGCCCCCCCCCCCCCCCCCCCCCCCCTCTGCATCCTATGAATGGATGAATGATTGAATGAATGAATGAATGAATATAACTTTTGATAATGAAATTGACCGAATGAGTTTGGAAGGGAAAGGGGACCGATTGGGGTAGGGTTGGAGGTAGTTCGGTGATCATTGATAGAGCCCATTAGAATCTATGCATGGTGTTTATGACAAGTTAAATAAAGTTTTTTTTTATTATATCACTAGTTCTACTACCTCATTGTTATTATTATTAGTTTTATTATTATTAATAATCGTTTTATTACTATTATTATTATTATTAATCATTTTATTCTATTTTATTTTTGGTTGACGGTGTTAGTCTTTTTTAATAGTTATTCCGGAAGGCATTTTGAAAAAAGAGAGAGGCTATTAAGGGTCAAACGTAACAACCGCGTGTTTTTTTTGTCTTTCTCTGGTCCCCGAAGCGGCTGATAAAGTCGTTGTCCGAGCGGGCGGGTCTGACGGGCCTGTCCTTCCGTCTCGTTAGACAATGCTCTCCGTACGGAAGCAGAAAACCCTCCGGTCCTCCCGAGAGTCGCTGTCGCGTTAGCTTCTTTCGCACGGAGGAGCTGTTCGACCGGTGGGACGGAGAGGGAGCTAGAGACGCTTCTCGAGCTCCAGCTGCCATCCTGCTCCTCCTCCTCCTCCTCCTTCTCCTCCTCCTCCTCCACCACCAGAACCATTTCTCTTTCTCATCACATCCAGAGGTAAATAAGACAGATTCATCAAAAGCGACCTCTATTTCAGACCAAGTGCTTTACTTCCCGACGGTCGCCGTGACGTGAAACACACCAGGCAAGCCGCTGGGAATCATTAGCGCGACCAGCCGGAGGGGCTAATTCTGATATGTGATGGGCTTTTTTGTGCTTTGTACCCCTGCCTCCCTGGCGTCGGGTCGGGGTTACGCTTCCTTCGGCAAGTCCGAGGTCCACTTATTTTCTTTCTTCTTTTTTTTTTAGCTACAGATGCGTCAATGAAGGCCATTGTGCGGCTGGGGAGGGGGTTGAAATCGATAAGCGAACGCCATCTGTATGATGAAAGCGACGCTTGGAAGGCGACCCGCGGCTAAATGGCTCTGATGCCCTTCCCTGTGATGCTAGCTTTGGCAAGTTACAGATACTGGTTACCTTGCTAGTTAGCTAGCATGCGTTAGCTGCACCTCCAGTTGTTTGCTAGCCGGCTAACTATGAGTTGAATTGTCACTTTGTAGACGCGGTTCTGTGCGTGCGTGTGTGCGCGCGCGGGTGTGTGCGCGCATCTCAAAAATAATAATAATCGACGTATAACACAGTCGTGTCTTGTATTCATGTCTTGTTGATTTTTGACTTAGCCTCAGTGTTAGCTCAGTGTTAGCTGGCAATTTAACAATAGAAACAAATCGACACAGTGGGATCTCTTATGATGCCCTTTTTTTTGGACTTTTGATAAGTTTTAATTGTGACGGTGAACTCGGTCAAACTGTCGTTGTGGTCGTAGATGACTTTTAGACATAAAGCGATTGGCTGTGAGTTGATGTAGTATTTGAGTGTTCCACTTCATTAGGTTTAAGAAAAGCTAGAATACACATGAAGGGGGGGGGGGGGGGGGGGGATACTGGACGAGAAGATGGTAACCAGATGCTAAAATAGATCAATATCTTGTATTTACATGTCCTGGCTTGCTTCTCGGCTCAAAGAATCTATACTTCAGAGGGTACAGCTATTTTGACAGTGTTTGAGCTGATATCCCCCCCCCCCCCCCCAATGATGTAGAATTTACTTATACACTAAACAATACTGACTGACTGTCGCCACTTTGTCCCCACAGCTTTTTGGAGATGTGAGGAATTGGAAGGATTTGGTGACACTGAGCTGCCTGTGCATCGGCACGACCGCCTCGACCTCATCTTCAGCATGAATGGTGATATGCCTCATGTTCCCATCACTACTCTTGCTGGAATTGCTAGCCTGACAGACTGTAAGTGAAACGACCCCCCCCCCCCCCCCTCCGTTAACGTTTATTCACCCCAGCGTAAAAGAGATTTGACCTCACTGTATATGTGTAAAGAATATTTTATCACGGGTCAGTTTTGAATGTATTCTAAAAAAAAATAACAAATGGTAAACATCAAACAAGAAAAGTTGCGATTTATTGATTTATTTAAAAGTGAGCAAAAATGATCACGCATAATTCACATATTCTAAAAGCACATTGTTTTATAAAAGCAGTTTAAAAAATGATGCAATGTCATCTTGTCAATCTTTAAATCCGTACACATATTTATGCAAGCCCCCCCCCCCACCCCCACCATATCCTGCTTCCTTTCATTTTCCATCCAGCCTAACTTGTCTTTCCATTCCCCTCTCAGTGTTGAACCAGCTGCCCCTGCCGTCTCCTCTTCCTGCCACAACAGCTAAGAGTCTCCTCTACAATGGGAGGATCTCAGAAGAGGTAGGCAGCCTGCTGGTGTGTCGGGATGAAGGTCTGGTGACTCAGCTAGCGCAAAGCCTCAACCAGGTCTCCACTGAACACATGTAAGTGCCGCTCGCGTATCCCATTGGTGAGAATCAAATGTTGTGTTTTGAAGCTATGCGAAGTCGAAAATTTGCTTTGAATTGGGATATGAAACCAGTTCAAATATTTTTTGTTGCACACAAGCGCTTAAGGAAATGCATTTCAAAGTGTCGATTCACAAATGTGAATTAGAGTCAGGTGTGGCTCTTTTCAGTGTCGGTTGATCGCGCGCTTGGCTTCCCTGGTTTAAAATCAAGACGTCTATTCTTTGTTTGCTTTCCAGAGAGTTGAAAGACAACCTGGGGAACGATGAACCCGAGGGCGACATGCCAATGCTTCTACAAACGCTGCTGTCCAGGAACCCCAAGATCTTCAGGGACAAAAGTACGCCAAGCCAGAGCTCAGTTTGGGAAGAGGAGACGTTGAGGCATTCTGTTGACTCAGCGGTTGAGATCAGTGCATGTTTTCTTGCCTGGTTTCCGCTGTCATTATTCATCTGAGCATTTCCTGGGTCAGATGTTCTACTTTTGGAAGAAAAATAAAAAAAACGCATTATATTTAAACCTATTATTTTTATTACTTCCACACGCATGTACAATTTAGACAACGTGAATTAACGTGACAGAAACTAGTGGCACCGTCTGTCAAGTGGATAAAGAAAACAAAGAAATGTAAAGGCTGTAGCTTATTACGAGCCTATAATATTGATAGTAGGTGATTATTATAATTTCTTTGTAAGTCAATGATGAAAGAGCGATGCTATTCCACTTTTTAATTTCTCTTCTAACCCAAGTTAGCTCTTTTTGTGGAAGTGTTCAGAATCCAAAACCCATAAAATGCTCACGTTTCCTTGTGTTTTTGGTGCTGCTGTGTTCAGTGTGACCTTAACGGATTGGTGGATTTATTTTAAATCTTATCTTTCAGGTTTAATTCAGCAGCCCATGATGCCACATTATAAGGTGTCTCAGAATCAGGTGCACGGGAGCCCAGGATCAAACTATCAGCAAGCCACTGTCCATCAAAGCCCCTCTGAGTAAGACGGCGCCAGCTTCCCGTCACACGGCAAAGAAACCGATGCATCTGTAACACCAAATAAGATTGCCTCTTCCTCTACAGATGCTTTACGGCCACGCAACAATCTGGACCAGGCACTCGCTTTGCACCCCCGCAAGACAGTCCCATACCTAGTCCCTATACCCCCCAGAGTCCGACAGACTACATGCAGTACAACCCACCCAGTTACTCTCAACACCAACAGACTCAGCAAGGTCGGTATCAATTTAAGTCGGGCTTTAGCTGCCTGCAGCACCTATTCTAAGAGCGGTTCCGACATTTGTTGGTTAAAAGTGCAGCTGGTTATCAGAATGTGCTCTATCGCTCCGTTAGATGTGAAACGTTTTTATTTTTTCCATTTTCATCTATTTCAGCTGCGGTCAATGTGAGAATTATCAAGTCTTCTGGACAGATATCAAATAATTCGGCCAATCATAATGCGAGGCTAGGCCCAGATGAAGACTACGTGAACACGGCTCACAGACTGGGGAATGAGCTAACGGAGGTACTTGACATGCTTCAGACCGGCGCGAAGCAGAAGCTGACGCTTAAAAAAAAGTGCTGACAAATGTCTTGTGTTCTCACAGGAGGACGACCCCTCCGTGAGGGCTGCTGCTCTTCCCGTTAAATCGCCGTACTCTGTATGTTCATCTGCTGGGAACGAAGACACTGCAAAAAGTAGTCATGCATTTCCTTCAAATGTCACGTCCTGAGAAGCGCCTAGAACCTATTCTCAGGCGCTGATATCCTTGAAATGGTTTGTGTTTTTAGGAGAGTCCAGACATCGGCCGCAGTCACCTCCACCTGACGGGCCTCTGTGTGCGGAATCCGACCTGCTCCTTAACTCTGCTGCCCACAAAAAGAAGCAGAAGGAAAGGAGTAAAGAAGAGAACGAAGCGATGGATAAAAACAGCTCGTACGGCATCGTTAGCTCGCCGCCGAAGGACTCTGCGAGGCTGACTTTAAAGCTGTCTCGAGTTAAGCTTCCAGACACGGATCAGCCTGAAGAATCTCCTCCCTCAAGGCAACCTGTTGACCACAGCCTCAAAAGCGATTTGATGAATAATAATAACAACAACAACAACCACTTGTCGAGGACTGCCCATGATATTTTACACAATTTAGGTGCTGGGGACCAAGCAAACTGTCAGCAGGTTCCTGCTCAGCCACATAGCAAGGATGTTGGCGTTGTCGGTGGCGTTGCGTTTGACGATGCTGAAATAGACACACTCGCAGAGATTGAGAGAATAGACCACGAGACGGCCAGCGAACGAGAACGGCGGTCAAAAGAAGTCCAAGACAAAGGTCTTGTGTGCCCTGTGCTTTATTTTTTTCCATTCATTATTCGCTTTGATTGTGATTGCTGAAGATATGTCTTCCTTTATTACAGATAAACCACTGAAGAAAAGAAAGCAAGAGTCATATCCTCAGGAATCTGGCACCGAGTCGAGTGACGGACCTGCCATGCAAGGGGGCAACGCGGACAGCAATTTGACACCTAAGAAGACGCACGCTACAAGTAATCTTGGCAGCCGGCCGGCTCTGATGGTCAGTATCGATCTGCAGCAAGCTGGCAGAATGATCGGGCAACCTGTAGTGGTCTTGGAAGCAAAGCAGTTGTGTGAGGAGCAACTGCGCCGCATGAAGTCCAAGACTGATGGAAAAATAGATAAAGATGCTGCAAACAATCCTGGAATTGTCAAACACCACGACGACAACTACAGGAAGTCTGGGTCAGATTGCCAGGTGGAAAGCCCAAAACGGACAGAAGAAAGGCGGCATAAATCCAAACACAGACATGACTGCAACACAGAGAGCGACAAGGGACACTCGGGGGACAGAAAGCCCGACGCGTCCCGGCAGAAACACGACAAGCACTCAGACTTACCCGGCAAAGAGGAAAAGAACCACAACCGTTGCCTGTCCCGCGTCAGCCAAGCCGAGATTCCAAAGTCCACGATGCGCAAGTTGGAGCACAAATCCAGAAATGGAGGAGACAAAGTCAGAGACAGAAATAAGGACATGGACAAAGACAGAAGTACAGACAAGGATAGCGGTAGAAGTATAGAGAAGGGCAGAGATAGAAGCACAGACAAAGATAGTTGTAGAAGTATAGAGAAGGGCAGAGATAGAAGTACAGACAAAGATAGTTGTAGAAGTATAGAGAAGGATAGTGGTAGAAGTACAGAGAAGGATAGTGGTAGAAGTACAGAGAAGGGCAGAGACAGGAACATTGATAAGAAGAGAGACAGGCAAAGGGAAAGGGAAAGAATGCAAAAGATGCCGAGGGAAAACTGCAGCAGACCGTCTCCTGATCAGCACCCTAAATCTGAAAGTCCCCCGATGAAGCAGGACAAAAGCAGAAAGTCCACCGACCTCAATGGTCAACAGAAGACAGGAAATTCCAGCCCTCAAAATGCCCAAAATAAAGACGAGAGGACGAGTGGGGACGGCGGTGTTAGCTGTCAAGCTGTGAAAAAGTGGCAGTCATTTGAGAATAAAGCCAGCACATTTCCTGCATACCTGCTGGGTGGCAATTCAGGAAGTCTGAAGAACTTTGTGATTCCAAAATTGAAGCAGGATAAGAAAGATAAGCAGCCCCAACTTCCAAGCGACTTGAAAGTGGGCTGGATTGAGCCCCTCGTTAGGTTGGAGCGAGTGTCTTTGGAAGAGAACTTAAATAAAGGAGCTCAGCCGGTTGTGGTTCTTCAGAAACTCAGTATCGATAAGGTCAAGCGGATCATTAAGGAGCGCAGGAATGCACACAGCTCCAAGTCCAGAAGCTGGTCCTCCTGTGACCAATCAGAGAGAGGTATTCTTTTACTTTGAACGTTCAAATTTAAGAGGCCCATGCTCATGATTTGTAAGGTCGCAAATATTGTTTGAACACACTCACTTGTGTTATGAGCATGTTATGAGCATGTTATGAGCATGTTACGAGCATGTTACGATGTCCCCGGCGCTATCTCAGGAGCCGTTATTACCACAGTCATCAAACCCAAATAAATACTTGTATCTGTGGATTAGTGAGTTGATCCTTTGTTTTTTAACGAGTGCAGATTATTCTATGATTAAAAACCTCAGCTCTCATCCTTACAGAGATTCACAAGGAGACAAAGAAACGAAAACACAGTTTGGCCAATAAGAAAGCCAAATACACCGAGGTGGACTCTGACGAAGACGACGATGAAGACGACTCCGGGGATTTTTGTCAGTATTCAAGTCACGTGATCGTACGGTTGACTTTAAGATGAAAAGCAACAAACCTGCCGATGTTCTCTTTTCTAATCGAGAGGATTTTGTTCATTTATTTGTTTGCATTTTACTGCTTGAAGTGAACTTTCTGATCTGTGTGAATAATCTTTCATTTTTCTTTTTCTTTTTTCCATACAGATGGAAGGAAAAAGCACAAGAAAAATCAAGACAAGATGTGCAAGGGTGGTGGGGAGAGGAGAAGTGGAGGTCTTCATCACGCTCGCCACGGTTCCAAGGGCCATTACCGTGAACGGACCCCGGACGACTCGAGCCAGGGTTCTCCGCCTCTCAGCCCAAATGACGGTAACATTTTACTCACATAAACTTGCCAGTGAGTAAAGTCAAACATTACAACTGATCAATATGGCATTGGCGGGGGTGGGGGGGTATAATAATGAGGGGTTCAACTGTTATTTTCCTCTCAGCTGCTAGAAGATTGAAGAAAAAGGAAAAACTGAAGAAAAGGAAACACGATTCCGGGAGAACACTGGAGGGTATTGTGTTACCAAAAATTATAAATAAAATTCTTTACAACTTCAAATCAAGTTTCAAATAAAAACAAAATGCCCATTTTATTTGGACAGAAATGCTGGACTCCTCCACATTGAAGAGGTTCACTGCCACACTGGACAACACGCTGGAGAGCCTCGAGGACGTGGACGTCGCGGCTGCCGGTAAACATGACGCGCCGATCCGGCTTTCTCAATATTTCTTTTGAGTTTTAAGATGAGAGTCACGACGGCTTTGCCTGTTCGCCCTCGCCCGCAGATGATGACGAGATACCCGAGGAGCTCCTGCTTGGGAAGGACCAGTTGCGCGAGCTCAGCGGCGATTCTGCTAAAATCAAAACGATGGGAATCTTCAACACGGTGAGAGAAGGGCGCGACCCGTGGCGCCGCGTAATTACGCTCCGATCCGCGGTGAAATGACTGCAGCGTTATTTATTCCATCCACAGTTTCCATCTGATAAGCTGGTGAAACTTTTGACTATCCTGGAGAAGAACATTCAGGACAGCGTCAAACTCGCCACGTTAATGAACCATGTGAGTTGATAATGTGACGACTTCTTTCTTAGGAAATTTATTTTGAAATCAATTTGGACAAAACCATTTTTTTTTCTTTGCCGTTTGCAGGGTAACGAGTCGATGGAAGAGGAGCGGCTGTGGCGCGACCTCATCATGGAGCGGGTGACCAAGTCAGCCGACGCGTGTCTGACTGCCCTCAACATCATGACGTCTCCACGCATGCCCCAAGCCGTTTACATCGAGGACGTCATTGAGAGGGTGTTGCAGTACACAAAGTTCCACCTGCAAAACACGTTATATCCCCAGTATGACCCGGCCTACAGACCGGACCCCCGTGGAGGTCAGCAAAGCTCTCTTCGGTTCTTCTAAGTTGATTACAGCGGCCATGATTTCAGGATGTAGTTGGTCAAATAAAAGTCATTTCCTCGGCTTCTCACCTTCCTCTTCATCCTCTCCACCTCAGACGGGCTGCATACGTCCAAGTCCAAGAGAGCGAAGAGTTCCTCCCACAAACAGAAGGCGATTGTCGTCCTCTACAACAAAGCGTGCGACATCGTCGGCAAAGTCTCGGAGCTCCTGAAGATCCAGCTGCTGACTGACACCAGCATTCTCCAGGTTCCCACCGCTTGATCGGTTTAACATTCAAACAGCAATTTAACCAGCAGGTTCTAACGCACTCCCGATTGCTGTTTTTTGCCCGGGGGGGGGCGGGGGTTAAGGTGTCCGCCCTGGGGATAACGCCATTTTTTGTGGAGAACGTCAGCGACCTGCAGCTATATGCCATCAAACTCGTGACTGCAGTAAGTATTTCATGGCATGCACTGTTGGTGGTATTTTATAAGTCAATGTCAAGGCTCTGTCGGGTGCAAGTAAAGTCATCTCTGGGCTTCCGTAGAACCACGCTAATGCAAGATGTCGGATTCCGTTGCTGACAGAAAATGGTTCATTGTCAGTCCGCAAAAAAAAAATACGAGTCTTGGATTTAGCTTATATTCCATTTCCATAATATTAGCATACAGTATACCTGTATTCCATTTCTACCAGCGTAAAAAGGTCAACCCCTATATTCCCTTAAATAATACAGAGTGGGCCTTTTTGGCTTTGTTATTCGCTCGGATGATTAATTATGCGCTATTTATAGCGTCTCGATTGATACCTTTTTTGCTTTGGTGTTTTCCACGTTAGGTGTTCTCCCGTTACGAGAAGCACAGACAGCTCATCCTTGAAGAAATCTTTGCCTCTTTGGCACGACTGCCGACTAGTAAACGCAGCCTTCGGAACTTCAGGTTGGATGATCTTTTCCCCATTGAACATGAATGAGTTTTTTTTTTTTTTTTTTTTACTGTAGTAGATGTAACAAGCCTGATTTATACTCTCAAAGACTAAACAGCGACTCGGATGGAGAGCCCCTGTACGTCCAGATGGTCACCGCATTGGTTTGTCAGCTGATCCAGTGTGTGGTGCAGCTGTCATCAGAGGACTCGGAGAACGAACGGAATAAGAAGGTAACTGCTGGTAGCAGTTCAACCTACCGGTATATTTAAATGATTGTTTTACAGATTGAGCCGCTTCATTTCTTTTTTTGTTGTTGTTGTTTTTTTTAGTTGGACAGAGGCACTGTCATCTCAAACTCTTACGAAATGGCCATGAGGACGGCGCAGAACTTCTTGTCGGTGTTTCTTAAGAAGTAAGCCAACCGATCTCCGTTTTTACGATGCGTAATTCACGGCGCTTTCCCGCGCAGTAGAACCGAATCCGTTGCCGAGAGGTAAATCGTGCCGTCTGGCTCAAAAGTGTGGATTCTTTCGGTGTTAGGTGTGGCAGTAAGCAGGGGGAAGAGGACTACAGGCCGCTGTTTGAGAACTTTGTTCATGATCTGCTGTCTGCGATCAACAAGCCCGAATGGCCCGCAGCTGAACTGCTCCTCAGCTTACTTGGGCGACTCTTGGTGCGTAGAATTTAATGAACTTCATCCTAATTGTGCGATGATGGCTACTGTTGTTGGGGACATTTCCTTGCTCACTTTTTGTCCCCCCAGGTCCACCAGTTCAACAACAAGCAGACAGAAATGGCGCTCCGGGTGGCGTCGCTGGACTACCTCGGCACTGTCGCTTCTCGACTGAGGAAAGAGGCCGTCTCAAGCAATGTGGACCAAAAGGCCATTGATCGCATCCTTAAAGAGGTAAATTACAATAGAATAGCAGAATTCTTTAGAACAAATTCACAGTGGACGAATCGGAACTGCTTTTGAGATTACCTACTGCCGTTCTTGGTCTACTTCCAGATTCCAGGCAGTGATGAAGTTCAGCAACTCCAAAAGGCCTTGCTGGACTATCTGGATGAGAACATAGAAACTGATCCATCTCTGGTGGTGAGTGCTGGCATGTCTACAATAATCATTTAGGCTCAATTACTCTTTGCATGCAGCATGTTGTTCTTTTAGCCAGTGTTTTTGGTTTAAGGTTCTTTGTTGGGCTCTCTATTATGCACTTCCCATCTCATGCTGAATCTGTTCCATCCGCAGTTTGCGAGGAGGTTTTATATCGCCCAGTGGCTCAGAGACAACGCGAGTGAGGCAGAGAAAGCGGTGAAGTCTCAAAATGAGAACGACGAGGATCATTCAAAAGGCGTTGAATCAACCGCGGAGATTATGCAGCGGGCGGACTCACGAAAGAAATTCCTCCGCAAGGCCATCAAGGCGTCCTCGCCGGATTTCAGTTCTCAAGGGTAAATACTTGCTTCACGTTGACTTTGTTTCCACTTTTTGGTTTTACTTCACCTATTGCAGAGTTAATTGCTCCCCCCCCTTGCAGGTTAAACTCTGACACGATTGACTACGAAGACTCGTGTTTGGTGGTTAAATATCTGGCCTCCATGAGGCCGTTTGCACAGAGCTTTGATATTTATTTATCACAGGTAAAATATGTTTTATGTTTATCAGACGTGAATGAAAGATTATGGGGCTTTGGATGTAATTGCCCTTTGCCTCTGTCTGTCTGTCTGTCTGTGTCTCTTTTATAGATTCTCAGAGTGCTGGGTGAGAGTGCCATAGCTGTCAGAACTAAAGCCATGAAGTGTTTGTCTGAAGTGGTAGCTGTGGATCCAAGCATTCTGGCAAGGGTATGTTCCAGGTTCATTTAGTTGCCACTCAAGACGCAGCAAAATTCTAGTTGTGGTCACTTTATGCAGCAAAAAAAAAAGAACTGTGGCGCTGACAGCTTGGTCGCTGTGGCAGGACGTACAGCCTGTGGTTGGGGAACGCATCCCCAACGAGATCATTCTAGTCTGCACCGACCTTATTAATACCTCTAATTTTCAAAGTGGGTTTAAATCGCCTACGTCAGAGTCCCGCTTTTGCCATTCTGTCCATTAGCCGTTGAATTCAGCGCTGTTTATCTGTGCTCGACTGATCTTCCTCTTTTGGTGTTTTTCCAGTCGGATATGCAGCGTGGGGTTCATTGTCGCCTCATGGACAACTCCACCAGTGTCCGAGAGGCCGCCGTGGAGCTCCTGGGCCGCTTCGTGCTCAGTCGACCCCAGCTCATCGAGCAGTACTACGACATGCTCATCGAAAGGATATTGGTGATTTCTCTATCGTCCAACCTCACCTCTGATAACACCTCTGATTTATACTGCCATCTAAAGCTCAAATATAGAACTGCAGCTATTTTACTGCACAAAAATATGAAAAATACAAAGTATTATTTATTTTTTAAATAGTTTTCCTGGTGGTTTAGTCAATATTTTCCCATTCAAGTCAATCAGTCAGTCAAAAAACCCCAACTTGCACTAGTTTGACCTTTTCTTGTAACCCTTTTTCTTTACGCAGGACACGGGCATTAGTGTAAGGAAGAGGGTCATTAAGATTCTGAGGGATATTTGCCTGGAACAGCCGGACTTTCATAAAATCACTGAGATGTGCGTCAAAATGATCCGAAGGGTCAACGATGAAGAGGGGATCAAGGTTTGTGTTCCTTCTCCACCTGAATTCCCGTTGAAAGTGACATTTTGTTTTTTGTATACAGTTTATGGACATAAAATGTCTGTCCCAATGCAGAAACTGGTGAATGAGACGTTCCAGAAACTCTGGTTCACTCCCACGCCCAGTTACGACAAAGACGCTATGACCCGGAAGATCCTGAACATCACAGACGTGGTGCGCACAAAATCTGCTCTTGTGACGAAAATCCAGTTTTGGTGTTCGCCCCCCAATCTGACACTGTGCCATGTTTTCATTTCATCCCAGGTGTTGGCGTGTAAAGACTCGGGCTACGACTGGTTTGAGCAGCTTCTTCAAAATGTGAGTGGCCCGACGTGTCGGTATAAATCGCTACGTCTTTTCTAGAATCTTATATCTATCTTCTTCAATGGCGACTGTTTAGCTACTGAAGTCTGAAGCGCAATCGGCACACAAACCTGCAAAGAAAGCCTGCGTTCAGCTGGTGGACAATCTGGTGGAGCATATTCTGAATTACGAGGAGTCCCTCACAGGTAATAACAAAACGTATTTTGTCTTGGTGTTATTATTAGTATTTCACTGGGATAATCATAACTACAATATCGAATATCAGCGTCCTGCATTTGGGTTTCAGACTGTGAGGTCAGCGGAGTCGACTCGGGTCGTCTGGTCGCATGCGTCACCACTCTCTACTTGTTCAGCAAAATTAGAGCGCAGCTAATGGTCAAGCACGCTATGACTATGCAGCCCTACTTGACCACCAAGTGCAGCGTGAGAACATTTTCCCTTTTATACAGAATGATTCAAGCGTGCTTGCGAAATCGTTTGTCGAGGCTGGTTCTCAGCTCGGCTGCCGTGCGTCGGCCCAGGCTCTGATCTAACGTCACAAAACGTGCTCTCTTTACCGCCCCTTTCAGACGCAGAATGACTTCATGGTGATATGCAACGTGGCGAAAATCCTGGCGCTGGTGGTGCCGCTGATGGACGAGCCAAGCGAGACTTTCCTCGCCTCCTTGGAAGAAGAGCTGATGAAGCTCACCATGAAATATGGCATGACGGTCAGTGAAAAGTTACAACTGTTAGATATCTGCGAAAAAAGCAAATGAGCAAGCAAATGAGCAAGCAAATGCGAAAGCGCTTTTCTCGGCACGCCTGTGGCGATTCACGCGCTGCCTCTTCTTCGCAGGTCGTGCAGCACAGCGTCAGCTGTCTCGGTGCCGTCGTCAACAAGGTCACGCACAACTACAAGTTCGTTTGGGCGTGCTTTAACCGCTACTATGGTAATTTGGCATGCATTTTCATGTCCTGTCATTATGAGACTAACATTACATGTGTGTATACGTTCATTTAAACATAGACAAGCCTAATTAAAGTGCCTGTCTTTTGTAAAGGGCTTCACATACTTTGAATTATAAAAATATTCTTTCTTTCATTTACCTTCAAATGAAACTCATTCGGTCTCATTTCACACCCATTCATTTTTTTAGGAGCTCTGGCCAAACTGAAGACGCAGCACCAAGAGGACCCCGGCAGCGCCGTTCTGGTGTCCAACAAGCCTACTCTCCTGCGCTCACTCTTCACTGTGGGGGCTCTCTGTCGACACTTTGATTTTGACCAAGAGGAGTTCAAGGGTGCTAACAAGGTTAGCGCCTGCAGTCTGCTCCAAACCGCGTGTGTACAGCGGTACTTCCGGAGCGGTGCTGTGGATTGACTTGTCTCGTTCTCCTTCTGTCTCTCAGATTGTCATCAAGGACAAAGTGTTGGAGCTTCTGTTGTACTTCACCACTCACGAAGATGAGGAGGTGCAGACCAAGGCCGTCATAGGTCTAGGTATATTGCACGTTCTTTGTCTCTCTTTGACTCGAGTTCCTTCAGAGATACAGTTTTTTTTGTTTGAATTATTTCCATTTTCTCAAAAGGCTTCCAGTTCATCATGCATCCGGAGCTGATGTTTGTGTCGGACGTGACGGCGCTGTACAACAGTGTTCTGTCGGACGAGAACGGCTTAGTCAGCATGAAGATCCAGGTGCTAAAGAACCTGCAGACGTATCTGCAAGAAGAGGACTCTCGGATGCAGGAGGCTGATCGCGAATGTGAGTCTAACCCGATCATGAACAAACCCATCCTGTGGAAGAGCAGTGAGAACATCAATCGTGCTCAGATTTCTTTTTTTTTCTCTCTCTCTCTCTCTCTCAGGGAAGAATAAAGCCAAGCAAGAAGATCTGAAAGAAATGGGAGACATCTCGTCAGGCATGAGCAGCTCCATCATGCAGATTTACCTGAAGCAGGTGCTGGAGTCTTTCTTCCACACGCAGTCCAACGTGCGACACTTTTCCCTGAGCGTCATCACGCTGACTCTCAGCCAGGGCCTCGTTCACCCTGTCCAGGTGCGTTCATGTCTCGCTGCTGCATAGTCCAGAAAAGACATATATAAAGACTATAGAGGACTATGGGAAGTGATTGAATCTCACGGTGATGCCATTCTCAGTTGTACTGAATGTGTCATGAGGCATGATTGTTGTTGTTGTTTTTAGTGCGTGCCCTACTTGATCGCCATGGGAACAGACCCTGAACCTACCATGAAGAACAAGGCCGATCAGCAGTTGGTGGATATTGACAAGAAATATTCAGGTTTCATCCATGTGAGCATTTTTTTGTTTGTTTGCTTCATGTGTAAATTAATGTAGACGAAAGAAAATACAGATCTCATGAAGATCAGTGTTTCAAGCACCATTCCTTGATCTGAGTTCTTGCTGGGGATTTGCAGATGAAGGCCGTCGCAGGGTTGAAGATGTCCTACCAGGTGCAGCAGGCCATCAAAGGATCCAGAAGCGCCGTGATCCGCGGTTTCCGTCACGATGACTCGGACTCTGCTCTCTGCGCTCATCTCTACACTCTGGTCCGGGGGAACCGGCAGCACAGACGGGCCTTCTTGATTTCCCTGCTCAATCTGTTTGATGACAGCTCTGTAAGCTTTGCTGCTCTCCTTCAGATGTATCCCCTCCTTGCTTTTTTGTGATTGATTTTAAGCAGTAACATTTTACACTTTGTCCCCTGCAGAAAACGGAGGTCAACATGCTGCTATTTGTCGCAGACAGCTTGGCCTGCTTCCCCTACCAGACGCAGGAAGAGCCGCTTTTCATCATGCACCATATAGATATTACTCTGTCTGTCTCTGGTAGCAACCTGCTCCAGTCTTTCAAGGAGGTGCGTTTCATTTTGTGCATGACTAGTTGCTCACCCCCCGACCATTTGAATATAAAGAGATTAAAATTCTTGCTGGTATGATCCAAATACTTTCTAGAGTAATTGAGCAGCTTTGTCCTCTTGCACAGGCTTTGCAGAAGGAGCCGTTACAGAAAGAAAAGAAGAAAAAGATGAAAAAGAAGAAGAAGAAGCAGCCTCGGAGGAGGAAACACAGCTCTGACGACGATGAGGATGATGACGACGAGGAAGAAAGCAGCAGCGCATCCAGCACCAGCGATGAGGACGACGATGTAGTCCACAGGCGAAAGAAGACTCGGAGGGGTTCAGACTCTGGCTCCGATATGGAAGATGAGGACGCGGTGATGGAGCGTCTCCCCGAGAACCCCGACCCTCTGCTGGACTTCGCCAGCGCTTCACAGGGAATTCTGCTGCTGCTGGTGCTGAAACAACACCTGAAGAATCTGTACGGCTTCTCCGACAGGTGGGTCTTATCAAATAATATCAGTCAAAGACTACTCATCCACCTCGGTCGCGCTGCCGTTCGTTTGAACAAACTGGGCTTTGTGTTTGCGTTGCAGCAAAATCCAGAAATATTCGCCCACCGAGTCGGCCAAAGTATACGACAAGGCGGTGAGCAGGAAGTCCAGGGTGCACTTTAACCCCCGTCAAACACTGGCTTACCTGAAGAAAGACTCGGCCATCGTGGATCTCAGCTACGAGACAAAGAGGAACATAGTGAAGCAGTATTTGGACGTAAGCATACATATATATATTCACATTAAGAAACTAATAATGATGATGCTTCACCGTTTTTCTTTTTTTTTATCTCCCAGTTTAAAGTACTGATGGAGCATCTGGATCGTGATGAAGAGGAGGGGGAGGGCGAAGCGAGTGCCAATGCCAGAAATAAAGCCATTACTTCACTCCTGAAGGGATCAAAACCTTCAGACAACAACCACAATAACCACACGGCACCAATAGAGACTGAGGAAGAGGAGAGCGAGGATGAAGATTGTCCAGCGGTATGAATTTCTAAAAAAAGAAATCTTTTCCCAACATTTCTTTTGCGCGCCCTTCCTCTGTTGAATAACGTTGAACAACGTCTGCTTGATCTCTCCCGCAGCGGAAACCGAGGAAACACGGGGGCTCAGCAGACGATTCGGGCCACGCGAACCGGGCCGTGGACACCATGGACGTCATCGCCATCTGCCATCCCAAATACAAAGACAGGCCACAGATTGCCAGGGTCATCCAGAAGACCAAGCATGGCTACAGCATACACTGGATGACTGGGTCTTATTCTGGGCCCTGGGCTGTGGCGAAAAAACGCGACGGCCGCAAAAAGGTGCCTTTTGTCGACACTATCAAGGAGTCGGACATCATTTACAAGAAAATATCCTTGACGAGCGGACAGAAGCTTACGAACAAAGTGGCACAGACGTTACGGGCTCTGTACGCCGCCAAGGAGCGGACCAAGCATTAATCAACGCAACAGAAACCCCTCGCAGGCCCGAATCTAGCCGGATCGGATAGGATGTTGCAGGAAGGAGACGGGGGGCCCGGCGGAGAGAAACACGCAAGAAGGAAATGTTTGAAAAAACATTGTGTGGGAGTTCCTTCGCTGTTGTGCAGCAGCTTTGTTGTTTTAGTTTTACTCCTGTTGTATCATAGTTTAACCGAAACACATGTTTATATCTGAAGAGAATTCAGTAAAAACAACAGAGCTGAATGTCGGAATCTAGTTGATGATGTTCTTCATCTTCTTCTAAATTGTTTTTTGAAATATAAATTAGATGAATTTATTCACTTTACTTGAGCTCCAATAACTTTTAACTTAACTTTTTATTTTTTTTTCCTGTTTGTTTACCCACACTGTGTACTGGAGTATCTTTGATATAATTTATGTTAAAAGCACTGCAGTATCTGTGCAGGGGAAGTTGTATTGTTTCTAATATAGATTTTGATGTTCTAGGACAAGAGAAAAGAGATCCCCCCTGCTGTTCTGATGGAACAAATACTGCAATAAAATTTTCTTATGTCATTGTTACTTGTTTTTGATCTTTTTCCTCCCCCACCAAATCAGAATATGCACTGGAATTTAATGATCGGGGAGATGTTTATTGTCCGCAATGTTAAGCCCCCACTGTGACAGAGATTGGTGGAAGTGGGGGAATAAATTGTAGATCTGCAGATACAGCAGATCCTCTAAACTTGTCACATACTTCACCCCTGCGAACGCCATTGTGCCACGATGAGCATGGAGGGAATGTGCAGCTGGCAGTAGGTTTAATGTACTCAGCACAAATGTTCAATCGTGAGACAATAGTTTTTTCCTGGGAAAGGTCAAACCTAAACACACTCGACCAACTCAGGAATATTTTTTACAAACATTTTCCTTTTTACCTTCTATGATGCTGAATCTTATCCTGTAGCTTTTTGGTGTCTTATACAGGAGGACTGTCAAGACTTATGCCAGTTTGTGTGTTTGTGTCTACTAATACGATTTGGTCAGATGTCACAAACTATAATCGTTTAAAAACAGTAACAAATAAGATACACAAATTTAAAAATACAGTGTGACAAAATATAGCCTCCTTCCTAAAATGATTAAACACAACTAAAAGAACTGGCGCTGGCTTCGATTTATTGTAAATAACATTTACTCTATTTATTAATAAGTCCTCTTTTAGGCCATCCTACATTTACATTCTACTCACCGCACCGCACGCTTCATCTTAAAAAACAAAACTTGAACTGACAGATAGGTGGCAGCACAGCGTATAACTGTGTGGAACATCCAGGAAATCCTGCAGACGAAGAAGAAAGTGACCGGTCGGACAAAAATGCGCCTGTGCCCGCTGTGCAATGAGGTTGGCGGGCTGCTCCTGCATGCTTTCTAAACTTTAGCTAGCTAACGAACTTTATTCGCCAAATAACTCGTGCACCAAGAAAAATACCTTTTTTTCCCGGTCTGGTAAAAGAAAAGGTTTCCTTCAAAACTTCATTTCACCCACTGAGGTAGGCTTTTGTTTATAGCTTTTAATGCTAACTGCCAGCTAACATCGTAAAGTTCTGTTACTAGCTTGCTAACATAGCTAGCACAGGGGGAAGATGTAGTAAACACTAAACTTATGGCCAGTATACCCCCACATTTATACCCTTCATTATGTCATATATATATATTTCTGTTGTTTTTCTGCGGCGCTAGGCCAGCGATGCCGTCCAGCACCGGGTCCAGCAGCCCCGCTGCTGCGCTCGCAGAAGCGCTGGTAAACTCTTCCCGGCTGATCGACAGACACCTGCAGGAGGACCGCTGCTTCCCCGATCTGTCTGAGCTGCTCGGCGTCCCGTCCCACAGTGAGTGGTGTAGATAAATGCCTAACGTCAGCTATCGAAGTGTTATCTGTTTAACTACGAATGATCATAGAAGCAAATATTAAAACCGTTATTGTGTAGAGAAGAAAGGCATGCAGAATATGTATATAGCATTTATTACTATGGCTTATAGTCGATATAATAATATCCAGAAGATACTTGCTCACCGTTTAAATGGTTTGATTTATCATCCATCAGTTTTATTTACAGAAGCTAAAAACCAGATACCTTGTTAGCTCTACCTAACCCAATTTGTTTTTTGTACAAACAGATATGCCGTCCCTCTCTGGAGTGTCGGATATGGACTATCCTCTCCAGGGACCCGGTTTACTCGCGGTACCAAACCTCCCAGAGCTCAATGCGATCCGTCGGGTCCCGTTGCCGCCTGAGCTGGTGGAGCAGTTCAGTCGTATCCTTTTCGCCGTTCAGGAAGATGCAGTCGCCCTTCGCTGTATTGCAGTTTACTTTCCGTGGATTTTCTTACCTAACATGTATTTATATGTTGTGTATTTTCTGTTATATTGCCGGATTCCTTATTGTGTTGCTATTGTATAAGCATTTTCTAGCATAAGAAAAGCAAAACAATGAATTAATACACATTTTGCAACATAAAATACAGTACCGGTCCGGTCCTGGACGTAACGCCCGCAATGAAAGAGGAGCGACCGTGATTGAATATTTGCTAATGGGATTCCGTCAGTCATGTAGCAACGTTGCTAAGCTGCTTGTTTTCATGTTGAACTTGACGGCTTCACGGATATGCAATGCAACTGCATGATGGGAGTGTTTCCCGAGATCTGCCGAGCGTGGCTCACGATTGACAATGACATCTTTATGTGGAATTATGAAGATGGGTAAGATTTAGCAAAATATATATATATATATACTGACGACAAACATTTCTGTTATTGTGACCGATTTATTTTTCGTTTCAGTGGAGACGTGGCCTATTTTGATGGCCTCATTGAAACGATTCTGGCGGTGGGACTTGTAAAACCAAAACAAGGTATTTGTGTGCCTATATTTACGTATTATTTGGGCATCAGAGTTGTTAAATTGTGTTAAATTGTGTTTTCACAGGGATTTTACAGCCAAACATCCACTACCTCTTAGTACTGGCCACTTCTGTGGATGTCGTAATTCTCGGGTTGAGCTTTCCCAGGAGTCAAGCCGGTGAGTTCGCCCTCTATCTTTTCATGACACCGACACGACAAGTAAATTCATTCCTACGACATGTCGGCGTGAGCCCTGTTCCCTGGCAGCTCCACCCACAGCATCCTCACACCGCTATTTTAAATGGGTCTTCTCTGTGCCTCTTGTGTTTTTGTTGCAGTGTTGAATGACAGCACGGCCGGTGGGATGCAGCTGCTGTCGGACCCGCTCTTCTCAATCCCTACGGACAACACGTACATCCTGTCCATCACCTCCACCGACCTGGGGCGCATCTTCATGGCAGGGAAGGACGGCTGCCTCTACGAGATAGCTTACCAGGCGGAGGCCGGCTGGCTCAGCCAGCGCTGCAGAAAAATCAACCACTCGAAAAGCTCTCTGTCCTTCCTCGTCCCGTCTGTGCTCCAGTTCTCCTTCTCTGACGACGGTGAGGAGGGAGGACACATTTTCATTTAAAATATGCCCATATTTTGTTTACATTTTACTTCAGGCCCCCCCCCCCCCCCCCCCCCCCTTGTGCTCCACAGACCCCATTGTGCAGATTGCTATCGACAACTCTCACAATACGCTGTTTACGCGCTCTGAGAAAGGCGTCCTGCAGGTAAAGTGTTTGATAACTGTCATGTAGTTTTCACATGTAAGGCTGTTTTCGGATCCGATAAGAAACCGACCAGCCATTAATGTTTGGGCTTTCGTCAGGCGTACGATCTCGGTGTTGACGGGCAGGGAATGAGTCGAGTTGCGACGATGTCTCAGAGCTCCATTGTCGCCGCTGCTGGAAACATAGCGAGGTGTGTCTTCCTGCGTTTCATCAATGATCCGCTCCGATCTGATCTTCTTTTTTTTTTTTTTTCTTCTTCTGTTAATTTGAATCGTCTCCATTTTGCAGGACAATTGATCGATCTGTCTTCAGATCCATTGTCCACATCTCTGTGATTGACAGATCTGAGTCTTCAGACTGTCACCTGCTCGCTGTCACTCATGCAGGTACTGATCATGAGCCGACGGCGAGGGCAGTGGGGACGCATGCGTGGTAACGTCAAATGTCGATGTCTCTTTCTCTAGGTGTGCGCCTCTACTTTAGCACCACCCCTTTTGTCCCTCCGCACCAGAGGCACGTGGCCGTACGGCCTTGCCTCCTCGCTTTGGTCCACGTTCGCCTGCCGCCAGGCTTCTCGGCGTCTTCTACGCTGCAGAAACCAGCGAAGGTCCATAAGGCCCTACATAGCAAAGGTAAAAAAAAATCTGTTCTTTGCTTTTATTTTCTGCTTTTATTCCTTATGTGCAAGCCTAATGTTGTGTCTTTTCTTTGTTTAAATCCTGCAGGCGTCCTGCTAATGGCTGCTTCCGAGACGGAAGACAGTGACATCCTGTGGTGCATCAACCACGACTCCTTCCCCTTCAAGAAACCTTTAATGGAGACACAGGTTGGGCCCATCGAGCACGCACAATATCTGGATTGCAGATTTAGGCCTGAGTTTAAGTGTCTTACTTCTTTTGATTGCGCCTCTGTAGTACACGTTGTGTATCCAGAACACGCTGCTTTAAAAGAGCCTCTTTTTTTTTTATTGTGCTCTATTGCAGATGATGTCTAATGTCGATGGACACTCGTGGGCTCTTTGCTCCATAAATGAGGAGAGGCCAACCAGGATTATTACTCCTCTGAACAAGGAGCAGATCCCCGACACCGATTCGCCTGTGGTCGTCCAGCAGCACAACGTTCCTTCCCAAAAGTTTGTCCTTCTCTCTGCCAAGGTTAAAACCTTTCTCGTTATGTCTCGTATAAAGTGCTCGCTCTTGATATAAATAGTTAAAAATGATGTCTTTATCTCGCGAGCGCTGTGTTGATGCTGCGTTACTGTCCCGCAGGGGAGTCACATCTTCCAGAAACTGCGGCCAGTCGATCAGCTACGCCACCTGCTGGTGAGCTGCGCCGGGGGAGAAAGCGAAGAGGTCGAGCGCTTCTTCAAGCTGCACAGGGTACGAATCACGACGTTCGTCGTCTCTACGTTTTTACGATCTCTGCTTCACCGCCTTCGCCAAGATTAGCGCGCTCTCTGTTTGCTTTGTGCAGGAGGAGCAGGCCTGCGCCACAGCGCTAATCCTGGCTTGTTCAAATGCCGCCTGTGACCGGGAGGTCTCGCAGTGGGCCACCGGCGCCTTCTTCAGGTTAGCAGGAAACATCGTTTATGCAAAGACAGATTTATCCTCAACTCTGCACAAACTAAAAACGGTTCCCTGTTCGGTACGATCAGATATGGAGGAGAAGCACAGATGAGGTTCCCTGCAGCAATGACGTCTCCCAGTACTGTCGGACCTGTCATGAGCTCTCCAGCGCCAGGTGAAAGACGAGTTAATACTGTCCACCTGGCTGTGTGGGGGGGGGGGGGGGGGGGGGCTGCGTAAAGCTCGTCCACGTCTGAGCATTTTCAAACAGAATTAATGCGTTTTGTGCTGAAACAAATGCTTAAATCTTCATGATTTTTCTCCCTCTTCTCTCAGGTATTATGCCCCCGAGTTTTGCGACGCCTTTCGTGCAAATGCAATCCATGTCTGCCCCCATCAGTCCCATGCCAGCCGGTCCGGAGGTGATTTTCTCTGGGAAGCACAATGGCATCTGTGTCTACTTCGCTCGCATTCTCGGGTCAGTAAATCAGTTCTCGCATAGAAGTTTGGGAGAACGTTTTGAATCTTGTCTTTAAGCCCAAACGTTCTTTTCTTGCGTCTGATGGATGCTGATGTCGTGGTGGCGGAGATGGCGTCCATATTGAGCAGTGTATGTCTCTCCCGCCCCCCCTTTGTTGATGTTCTCCTAACAGAAATATTTGGGACGGCAGCCTTGCTGTTGAGAAAACCATAAACAAAGGCAATCAGGCCGTCAGTATTGTAAGTATCAACAACAGAACGCGAGTTGTAGCGACGACGGTAACTCACCCGCTGCTCCCGCAGCTGGAGAGCAGCGTCTGTGCCTTCGATCTGGAGTCGGTGCTTCTGGAGCTCTTTGGCTTGAGGGCGTTCCTTGATAAGAATTCCCAGTTCAGTCCGTCCTCTCTCGGCGCCGCAAGGTGAGTTCTCCTTGTCTTATAATAAACCGTACGGCGGGTTTGTTTCTCATTCCTCCTGAGTAAAGTCTGTCCTTCCCCCGTTAGCTTCAGCACTCCTGCCAACCTGCAGCAAAGGCTGCTGGGATTTATGCGTCCAGACGGGGCCAGCTCTCAGCAGGTCCAGCAGGAGCTTCAGAGGAAATATCACAGTAGGCTTCCCGATCTGAAAATCGGTGCTGATGTTATTCAACAGATTTTATTAAATCAGATTTGTTTGTCTTTTTTTTCTCTCTTTAACCAGGTAAGGCTCAGGTTTACGAGAAAGTGTCCCTGCAGGGCATCCAGCAGTTGGTGCATCGCTCTTACCAGACGCTGGCCCTCTGGAAGCTTCTCTGCGATCATCAGTTCAACCTCATCATGTCCGAGCTGCCGAAGGTGCGTTTGTGTTTCGTGACGCCTGGAGGGGTCCGACGGGAGACGGGAGACTGACCCGAACACTCGTTCCACACTCGCGGGTTTTTTTTTTTGTGTAGGAGTTTCAAGAGCAGATGAAGGGAGCGTGTTTCAGAGACGTCGTGATCCGGGGGAAAGAGCTGTCCGGAGCGCTCGTCACGGCGCTCATTAATGTGTACATCAAGGACAACGCCTCCGTGGACGCCATCAGCAATCACCTGCGGGACATCTGTCCGCTGCTGTACAGCGGCGACGACAGCGTTTGCTCGAAGGTGCTGCTTCTTTAGATCCTTTGGAATGTTCTGAGCTGAATTGCGTTCGATGCTTTTTTTTTTTTACGCTCTTTCGATGTTCAGGATAATTGTGAGCGGTCCAGAAGTCTTTGTTCAACCCTCGCCGAGTGTTTCTTGGTTCTGAATTTCCCGTCTTTCCCGTCTTTAGGCGAATGAGTTGCTGCAGAGCTCCAAGCTGATTCCGAATAAAGCGGAGAAAGAGCGAACGCTGAGGGAATCCCTGCAGCTCTATCAGCAGATAAGCCAGCACACCGACCTGCCACTGGTCTGCTCCCAGTACAGGCAAGGTAGGGGGGGGACACAAGACCGTCTCTTTACTTCTGTATTGGCGTTTGTTGCTGGGGTTAGATTATATTACCCGTTTGCCCAGTGCGTTTCTACGAGGGAGTCCTCGAGCTGTGCCTCACAGCGGCAGACAAGAAGGATCCACAGAGGCTGGGGCCCCATTTCTACAAGAATGGAGAGCCTGAAGACGACCGATCGGGGCAGCAGGCCTTCCAGGAGAGGTAACAGAAGTCAGTTTCATCGATGGCTATTTTAACCACCTGTCGGTAACGTATTTCACACCTCCTCTCTCCTCTCCTTAGACTTTCGTGTTACAAGTGCATCACAGACACCATGCAGGAGCTGGTGAACCAGAGCAAAGCTGCGCCCCAGTCCCCCAGCGTCCCTAAGCAGCCTGGGCCTCCCGTCATGACCTCTGACCCCAACATGCTCAGTAACGAAGAAGCTACCGCTCACGTGAGGAAGACGGTGCTCTGTTCCTTCCACGCCTACTTTAAAGATTGTTTTCTTTTTGTTTTTAATGGAATAATGTGTTCTAGTTCGAGCAGGTCCTCGTTCTGGCCCAGAGGTCTCAGGATGAGCTGTTCCACATCGCTCTGTACAACTGGCTGATTCAGGTCGATCTGACTGACAAGCTGCTGGAGGTAGTGTGTCTTTCTCTCTCTCTTTCTCTCTCTCTCTCTCTCTCGATGTCTGACACACGATAAGGAGACCAGGTGGGAAGAAAGCAAGGCTAGAAGCTCAGGAGCAGGATTCAAGTTGTTTTATAACGGAGGCGATGGAAAGAGGAGGAGGAGGAGGGGTTATCTTGAAGGAAGAGTTGGAGCAGAGTGTTCTAGAGGTGAATCGGCAATGTTGCTAGGACAAAGTGGTGGAGGCTGAATAGCGTTGCGTGGCTTTCAGGGAAGATGTGAGACGGTCTCTGGGCGGGCGAGAGAGGCTTCCAGAAAATGGAATACGGCAGCGAGGCGACCAGACGTGGGCGTGTTTTACGGAAAGTTTATTTTTCTCTCTCTCTCCTCTGTTGCGCAGGTGAATTCTCCACACCTGGAGGACCATCTGATGCACATGATCAAACAGGAACAGAGTAAAGTGCACAACATGGACCTTTTGTGGCGCTACTACGAGAAGAACCGGAACTTTGGCAAAGCAGCTCATGTTCTGGCCCGTCTCGCTGACATGCACAGGTCTGGACACGCGATGGCCACTAACGCTGGACACTTTGTCCAACGCTGGCTCGCCACATGCACGAAGGATGTGTGAAATACTGACAAAAGGAGATCCTGACATTTTCCTTGAGTTTGCATTCTTCAAAGTCCCATTCTTCCATGTTGAATTTTGTGATTTCGCAGCACCGAGATCTCTTTGAAGCAGCGATTGGAGTACATCGCCCGGGCCATCCTGTCCGCGAAGAGTTCCTCTTGCATTTCAGCTCAGGCATCTGATGGCGAGTTCCTGCATGAGCTGGAAGAAAAGATGGAGGTAAAAAAAGAACATCAATCCATCGATCCATGACTTAAAATCTAACCAGTCGCTTGTCATCTAATCTGCTGTGTCCCCCCAGCTGGTCCGCATCCAGGTACAGATTCAGGAGACCCTAATCAGGCAGTATTCCCATCATCCCTCTGTGAAAAACGTCATCTCTCAGCTGGACTCGGAACTCATGGACATCACCAGGGTAAAACGCAAGCAGAACAAATTGGGCCATTTGAGATTTGAGCGATTATTTACTGCAACGAATGCTTTTTTTTAAATTTTTTGCTTTCTCTTGCAGCTCTACGGGGAATTTGCAGATCATTTCAAATTGTCCGAGTGCAAGCTGGCGATCATTCACTGTGCTGGACACGCCGACACCATCCTGGTGCATTCGCTGTGGCAGGAGATCATGGAGAAGGGTGTGTTAAATATCAGTAAATAAAAAAACAACTTTGCATGTCGTCTAACTGGTTTTTTTTTGTGCTCATGCAGAATTGGGAGACACCATGGCAATGAGTCCAGTCGACAGGATGAGGATCCTCGGTTTGAAACTCGTGTCGCTGGGGAAGATTTACGCTGGAACACCGAGATATTTTCCTCTGGGTAAGCGGTCGTACCCGACTGTAATTATCATCGCATTAAGTTTTCCTCTCCGTCGCACTTTCCGGCTTGGTGTTTACTATTATGCTAACGCCGATATAATTAGTCTTCCCCTTTGCATCGTTTACGGCGACCTCTGTGATGTTGGTGTGCAGGGGTCGCCCCGGTGACGACTTAATGACCCTCTAATTATAACCAGCCTGCTCAAGCCTGTCTCCCCTCCTCTTCACTTACCCGAGGAACAATCACACACATGCACGGAATCAATTACAGCTCGACAAAATGCTGAATGTGCAATTCTAACGCGCCGACGCGTCGCGTTGGTCGCAGAGTTCCTGGTCAAGTTCCTGGAGCAGGAAGTGTGCCGGCTGAACTGGGACGTGGGCTTCGTCACCTCCACCATGCAGGAGATCGGAGTGCAGTTGCCTCGTCTTCTGGAGGTCTACGACCAACTCTTCAAAACCCGGGTATACCTGGAATATCATAGTTTAATCCCTATTTTTATAAGCCGCCAGTTCCAGATGTTTCGGATCGAGGATTAAACGGTTTTCTGAATGAATGAATCACCCCCCAGCTCGTTTCTCTCGCCTGCAGGATCCCTGCTGGCAGCGTCTGAAGAAGCCGCTGCATTTGGTGGAGTGTATCCACGTCCTGCTGTCCGGATATGTGGACGATCCCGGCAGAGTAGCGACATACGACAGGTGATCGCCGAGTCGCCGTTCATCTGCTGGCCTGTAGTGGGCGCCGTAGTGACGGTTTGACACTGAGCCCGTCGCCACTGGTTTAAAATCTCCCAATAAACTTTTTATTCTTCCAAAGTGTCCGCGAGGAAGATGAGGACACCCGCCCCCCCCGCTTACTTTATTATAAGAGGCTGAGGGGGGGGGGGCTATATGCTGTTGTTGGATTAACTGTTGAGGGGGTCATTTTAAGATTATGCAAAACAGCATCTCTTGCAAGAGCACCACGTTTTAGCAGGAGGCTTTTCTTTTTTGTCTTTTCTGTTTCTAGGCAACACATGCCAGTCAGTCACCTCTTTGCTACTAAATAGCAGGTGCATTAAGGCGATAAAAAACACTAAATACCAAACGTCCAATGATTGTCCAAGCCTGACACTCAAAATCACGGCTTTACGTCCGTCTCGTATACCCGTACATACATTGGAAGGTTTATTCTTCTCTGTAATTCTCCCTCTTATAGACTGTGAAGTTATACATCTTAAGTCTTCTGGAATTAGACACAAGCCAAGTGATTATCCTGCAGGCTTTGGGACTTTCTGTCTCTGTGCGAGCTCCTCCTGGGCTGCAGAAGACTCCTCGTAAATAAGACTCGTGGAGATCACCATCAAATTTTGAACAATTAAATCCTCCGTGCATGCTGCGTCTACTTGCGTACCGCGAGTGTAGCAGCGGCGTTGGCTTTATTAAGGCGCCGCGTGTGTTTCTGAACGTCTCGAAGCTGCGCTCAACTTTGTGCCCGTCCGTTTCAGGCGCCGCTTCACCAACGTGTGTCTCGACAACATCTGCGGATACCTGGTGGAGCTGCAGTCTCTGAGCCCAAACTCGGCCCTGCAGCAAACCATCGGCAACTTCAAGTCTCTGCAGGTGAAGCTGGAGAAACTCCACTGACGTTCCCCCCCCGTGACGTTCATCGCAGCGCAAGGGGGGGCTGGTGACAACTGGGGCCGGAGGATGTTTGCCTGTGTCATTAAATGATCGCCACACGCAGACGAGTTCTTTTTTTTTAAACTTATTTAATAAATTTTGTAAAGCATAATGCTTGGAATACAAATTTGGAAAGCGAAAAACTCTTGGTTTTTGTGTTCAAATTGTTGTCGGATATGGAAAGAGTGTCGAGATATTTGAGTTCATGTGTTTATAAAATATTGAAATCCTCCCCTCCCTTTTTTTTTTTTTGACTGTCCACTTTGAAATGGAATGAAATAAATTCTTGAGGAATATTTTTTTTACAGTGCCAGGCTTGTATCTTACAGTTCAGTGTTGAGTCTTGTAATTATGTACATAACTTGGCGATGATTTCATCTTCTTTGCTGATGACTCTAATGTAATGTTTTGAAGGAGTGCTTCTGTAATTGGACTGTAGAACAATTTTTTTCCTGCATTTCAAACTGGCCCGAGAGAAAAACGATCTAAAGATGTTCCCAAAGAAATAAAACCTTGCATTGCTTTTTGTAGGTGAGGTTATATTTTATTTTCTTAAGCACGCTTGTAATCTGAAACTCGCTCTCACGTAGAGCTCTGTCTTAAATTTAACAACTAATTGCCAGCTGAATGGACGCCTGACTCTGTGGGGTTGGCGATGTGATTCTGCAGAGGGCATTTAGTAACGGACTTACCATCGTCAGTATTTGTGTTTGCATAATTATCTTTAATTGAAAAATGGCACTCGGGGGGGTTCATGCAGTCATCGTCAGCGACAACAGGCTAATAATTGCTACTTCAATTAGCCGTTCACTCTCCAACACGGTTGTGTTAATTTCTACCCTCATGGGCAAACCAGGCTGGGGATGAAGTTCTCTTCTAATGATGCAGTCGGTGCACGAAAACAAGAGCCAGTAAAGCTGATCGTACCAAATCAAAGGAAGCTAATATATGGATCGTTGTAATTATCAAAGTTGGATTCTTTATTTTTTTATGCTTTATCAAAGCGTCTTGCAGGTGTCGTCCGTCCACAGCTCAGCAGCCAGAAACTTCCTGCATGCTTTCTAAAGATCTCCGAGTGTGCATCTTGTAATTGCTTTCTTCATTTATCTTATTTTTTTTTGTCTGCTATCCATGTAAGCACAAATGTAGTTTTTCCAATCAGTGTCTCAGGACAAAATATCCAAAGAACTCACAATGTCTGCTAAAAAATAAAATAGCATCGAGAAATAGGCCCACAATAAAAATGTATGGGGAGTTGTGCACTTAAAATATGTGACCTCAAAGGGCTGTACACAACTTGCAGTTCAATTATACTGTGTTTAGATATATATCTAGGATCTGCAGTGTGAGCATAAACATTGTCTACTCTCAACTCTATATATTTATGTCCCTTCAGCAAACGATTGGAAATAATTTCAATTTCTATTGACACTAGATTATGGTTATTCATAATTAGATTGTTGTGTTTTAATTCCAATCAACAATGAAAAATATAGTTTTGACAATTCAATATTTAATGAAAATATTTTATTGAATGTTTTATTGCATTATCTACTAAAGTCTGTTCTTTATTTTTTTATGCTTTATCAAAGCGTCTTGCAGGTGTCGTCCGTCCACAGCTCAGCAGCCGGAAACTTCCTGCATGCTTTCTAAAGATCTCCGAGTGTGCATCTTGTAATTGCTTTCTTCATTTATCTTATTTTTTTTTGTCTGCTATCCATGTAAGCACAAATGTAGTTTTTCCAATCAGTGTCTCAGGACAAAATATCCAAAGAACTCACAATGTCTGCTAAAAAATAAAATAGCATCGAGAAATAGGCCCACAATAAAAATGTATGGGGAGTTGTGCACTTAAAATATGTGACCTCAAAGGGCTGTACACAACTTGCAGTTCAATTATACTGTGTTTAGATATATATCTAGGATCTGCAGTGTGAGCATAAACATTGTCTACTCTCAACTCTATATATTTATGTCCCTTCAGCAAACGATTGGAAATAATTTCAATTTCTATTGACACTAGATTATGGTTATTCATAATTAGATTGTTGTGTTTTAATTCCAATCAACAATGAAAAATATAGTTTTGACAATTCAATATTTAATGAAAATATTTTATTGAATGTTTTATTGCATTATCTACTAAAGTCTGTTCCAAAAAAGACACTGCAGTAAAGTTCACAGCCTGGTTTTATTATTTCTCGAGTTTTATCTCTACTCAAGGAAAATGGCTGCGAGAGAAAAAAAAAGAAGATGATTTTGAGATGCTTCTATCTTTTGCATGAGCAAGTCAGCTTCTGGACGCCGTGCAGGAATATGTAGGGTATGATGCAGGTGTAGGAGGCTGCGAGGTAGCTGGCTATCTCCACCACCACGGACGAGCTCTGGATGTTGTTGGTGATGCGCAGAAACAGATGCGTCAGCCAGCAGAACAGGAACACGCTGGCTACGGCCACCACGCTCTTGGCCGCCCTCACCTGAGCCGCTGAGCTTGACCTTGGTTTAACCTTTGCCTGGGTGGGCTTAGAGATGGTCGGTGGAGCTCCGTCTCTGCTGCTTTTTGGAGGGGAGGTATTCGCATTGTGCTCTGACGGCCCATCCTTTGCAGGGGGCTCGGGCAACCCTGCAGCAATTTGGTTTGGGGAAGCAGAATATTTGAGATCGTCCGAGGCGCCTGCACTGACCGATTCGCCACCGTTTCCGTTTTCGGCGCCCTTCATTGCAACGTTGCTCTTCCCCTCGTCTGCCTCGGAGTTTCTGCTCTTTATGCGTCGCTGGTTTTGGAGCAGACTGACGACAATCTGGACGCTGGCGAAGACGATCCCAGCGAGCGGGACGGCGTTTGCCAGTGTTAGATAAAAGGCCTCGTAGGTCTGCTGAGCAAGCGCATCGGGGAAAACGTCTACGCAGTCCTCGTGGCTGTCATTCCCTGTCTCCAAGGTGACGAAGAAGAAGTGCGGGACGCTGAAGACCACAGCCACCGTCCAGCTTCCGGCCAGAAGACAGCCCACCAAGCGCAAGCTGTCCATCCGCACTGATGCGCCTCCCCGTTTCAGGGAGCCCACGAGCTTCTGGTGCCAGAAAACGCTGATGAAGAGGGTCGTGTAGATGCTGCTGGTCTCCGAGAGGTCGGCGCAAAAGCGGAAGATCCCACAGTAGGTCTCCCCCAGGAACCAACGTCCAGCAAAGTCCGCCATGGTGTCGGGCAGATCCACCAGATAGTTGGTGATGAGGTTGGACACGGCCAGGTTGAGGAAGAGAACCTCACTGGTGTGGACGCCGCCTTTCCGTGCAGGCAAGGAGCGTATCGCCAGCCAGTTGTTCCCCAGGATCCCAGCCAGGAACATGAAGCCTCTGATGATTGACTCAAGCAACTCTTCAGCATCTATCCCCTCGCAACATCAGGCGGGGACGTCTCTGTGTCTTCACTGTATCTGTGTTCGAGGCTGCAGCTGATGCTGCAATATTTATAGAGGTGGGGGGGGGGGGAGAGAAGCCCAACCTGTTTGGGTTTTCCTCCATCCACAGAGACGGAGGTGCTATTCTGCACACGATTGGCCCTCGCTGACTGAAAGTGCACGACAAATCATCTGGCTGGAAAAAAAAAAGAAATGCAGGAGAACAGAATCTGAAAATGTTCCAAGCAGATGTGAAAATCTTTGCGTCGTACGATCAGTGTTGGGCAAGTTACTCAAGATCAGTAATATATTACTTATTACTAGTTACTTGCTGGAAAGAGTAATTACATTACTTTACTTATTACTCCCTGCCAAAGGTAACTAGTTACTTATTACTTTAAGTTACTTTTTTTTGTCTAGCCCTCAATAATTGCATCCTTTCTTCCCTAAAGGCTCACTTTGCATGTTCAACATTAGCGGATGTTTCTTCTTTGTAACTTCTCATTGTTGGTTTAACTCCAAACAGGTTCCTGAACACACCACATGGT
The DNA here is from genome assembly GCF_040956055.1 of Brachionichthys hirsutus. Taxonomy (NCBI): domain Eukaryota; kingdom Metazoa; phylum Chordata; class Actinopteri; order Lophiiformes; family Brachionichthyidae; genus Brachionichthys; species Brachionichthys hirsutus. Next base: position 4,953,915 of record NC_090915.1, on the reverse strand, counting down.
GAGTCCGTCTGAGTCAGTCTGGACCCTCATTTGAATTAAATGAACATGAAGACTTTTACTTTGTAGGAATTCAAAAATTGCTGACTAAATGAAACCACACCTGGACTCAAACTGATAACGAAATACACTTTTTGAACAATTTCAGTTGTTTAATAAAGCAGGCAACACTCCGGCGTAGCCATGACGACAGTGCTTCCTTGTGTTTCTGTTGGCTGGTGAGGGATTTTATTCTTGACTTGTCCTGCTGAGTCTCGGTATCGAAGCAAGAGAGCCGACATGCTACATTCAACCACCGACGTCTTCCTGCCATATGCTTCTTATTGCGTGCACTGAGCTTCTGACACCGGAATAAAGCTGCACTTATTTTAGACGTTAATTAAAGCTTCATTCAGTTTGCTGAGCAAATTTAAAAAGGGACAGTTACCAGCATTGCTTTCTTCACTGAAGGTAGGGGTCGGATCTGGAGTCGGTTCTGTGGGAATAGAGGATTAAGTATCAACTTTAAAACCAATTTCCCTTGAATCCTAAATGAAAACAAAATATAAAAAATATATCTCTGGGATTGTTTTCATCTAAATTATGCTGCTCCGGCTGCTTCATTGACCCAGAATCCTCAAAAATGAGTCTTTATCAGGACAACAACCGTCATGCTGATACCTCTGGGTGTGACAACGTGAAGTCAAATCTAACATGCATGTTGAGTTTGATTGACAAAGCGCACCTTCTGCGTCACACCGGTTGTTGTAATCTGAGCAGCACTGCTTGAACTTCATGCACTGAGCATCGCAGCTGCACCTCCGACCTCTTTTGAAGGCTACCCCGCATTGCCCTTTACACGAGTTTTCTGTTGCACACAAACACGTCTGAGGACCAAAGACTACAAATATTTTATGATTACATGGAACATCCGGATGGCGTCTGAAAGTTGGCTCTCTGATGGTGAAAATCAGTGCAGAACATTTCTATTAGTACCACAGGGATCAGCATCTACAGTGTTGACTCTTGGTTTTTCTACACCGAGTGGCATTATTTGTACGTCAGGAGAGAAAAGGTCTCAGTGGTGCTGCATTGAGCTCCGTAGTCCTTGCAGCACTCACCATAAACCAGGCAGTTGTGTCACACTGGCACATGAAGCTCCTGGAGAACGCCGCACCACAGCGTCCTTTGCAGCTTGCTGTTAATGACAAACAACATAAACGGTATCTTTAAACATTTCATACATTTTTAACTTAATTGTTCATCTAAAGAATAATTATATAAAAGTAAGTAATACAAGCGAGTGCGTTTTGCGTTTGGGTACAAAATGGTATCCTAGCAACCAAAAAGTTCAAAGGCAACAAAGAGCTTAGTGCTTTAGTGTGGTCCTTTGCTGTTGGGAGACATTAAAGCAAGCCCCTGCTTTGATCTGGGTTATAAAAGTAAGTGCTTTGTCATGCAAGATTCAGTCTTTCACCAAGAGACAACCTTGAGAGATACGATGATGGAACCACAGCTTAAGACTGAGACCCAGCGGACCGACTCTGCCTGCGATCTCTCCAGACAACTGAGGGAGATGGCTGCAGAGAAGAAGGAGCTTGAGTTGCAGCTGAAACGAGAGAGATTTAACATCCAGGAGCTGCGTATGGATCATCAGAGGCTCAAGCTCAAGAATACCAGGCAAGAGCAACGGGTAGAAAGTCTGAAGGCGGCCAAGGAATCGGAGTTTGTGCGGTTCACTAAATCAATCGCCAAACTTCGTGCTGCGCTTAAGTCATCGGACGACGAGAGGTGCTCTCTCGAACAGGAGAAGGTAGGCATTCCATGTGTTAATTATACAAAATATGTGTTATACCGGTATACCGTGGCGTTGCTAGGCATTCCATGTGTTACATTATACAAAATATGTGTTAATATACTGGTATACAATGGCAAATTGTTTTTTTGCACATTAAAATGCACAATATATAAGTAAAAAATGGCCACATCAATAGAAAAACAAAGTTGGCACAATATATATAAAACAGTGTAAATAAATAACGTTAAATAAAATGAATAGTACAAATTTATTTATTTTTATTTTATTGGTATTGTTAAATGATGATTTATGTATTTATGACTTTCAACGGAAACAAGACCGCAAGGGCTTTTTTGGAATGCTCCTCTTAGACAGGATGTTTGACTGTACTTGTACTGTAATACATACTACTGTTTGACTGTACTTGTACTCTAACATTTATTCATCATATTCATCATCAGGTGAAGCTGACTCGAGCGGTGAAGGAGCGCCAGCTTTGCATGACGACGCAGGACCACCGTATGAAGGATGTGGACAAGCGAGCAGAGTTTGAGCAGTCCAATAAATTGATCGCTCACCTCCGTGCTACTCTTAAATCAGGCAACGCTGATTATAACCGGCTCAATCAGGAGAAAATGTCCCTCATAGAAGCGGAGAAGAAGGCCAGAATTCAGCACGAAGAGGAAAAGGTAGGCATTTTGACACCCACAGCCACAACACTAGAGGGAGCTCAGGTTGTTACCTGATTACTCCCTCCTATAAGACAAACATGGGTAAATCATATTTTTACAATACTGCCCCCCCCCAAGGGTGGAACTGTTTGACTCCTGCCCTCAAAACATGCACCTCTTTGGCCTCCTTCAAAACGGCCCTAAAAATTCACCTTTCAGGGGGGCAGAAACGGAGATAGTCATTACGACTCTCTCCGGATCAACCCCCCACCCCCATTTATTTTAATTTTATTGGTATTGTTAAATGTCGATGATTTATGTACTAAGGACTTTCAACGGAAACAAGACCGCAAGGGCTTTTTTGGAATGCTTTGACTGTACTTGTGCTGTAATACATACTACTGTTTGACTGTACTTGTACTCTAACATTCTATCTAATAAATATATTCCTCATATTTATCATCATCAGTTGAAGCTGGCTCGAGAAGTGACCTCCGCCAATGCTGAATGCAAACGGCTCCAGGATCAGAGACGCTTTCTCCTGGAAGAGGCGGAGAAGGCCAGCGACAACAATGAGCAGGAGAAGGTAGGCATTTTGACACCCACAGCCACAACACTAGAGGGAGCTCAAACAACAACCTGATTACTCCCTCCTATAAGACAAACATGGGTAAATCATATTTTTACAACACTGCCCCCCAAGGGTGGAACTGTTTGACTCCTGCCCTCAAAACATGCACCTCTTTGGCCTCCTTCAAAACGGCCCTAAAAATTCACCTTTCATGGGGGCAGAAACGGAGATAGTCATCACGACTCTCTCCGGATCAATCCCCCTTTTTTTGTCCACCTACGTTGTACAATATGTGTCTTTTTAATTTTAATTTATTGTTATTTTGCATCTGTGGAGTAATTTATTTTTATTTTATTGGTATTGTTAAATGTCGATGATTTATGTACTAAGGACTTTCAACGGAAACAAGACCGCAAGGGCTTTTTTGGAATGCTTTGGCTGTACTTGTGCTGTAATACATACTACTGTTTGACTGTACTTGTACTCTAACATTCTATCTAATAAATATATTCCTCATATTTATCATCATCAGGTGAAACTGGCTCAAGAGCTGACCTCCGCCAAAACAGAGCTGAAGGAGGAGCTCCGGCTTCAGGTGGAAAAGGAGGCGGAATTAAATGCTGCACTGAATTCCGCCAATGCTGAACGCGACCGGCTCCAAGATGAGAGACGCGTTCTCTTGGAAGAGGCAGTTAAGGAAAGAGCTAGCAACGAGCAGGAGAAGGCGAAGCTGGAGCTCAAGGTGACTGTCGCTATGGCAGACCTGAAGGAGCTCCAGCTTCGCCTGGAGCAACAGAAGAAGGAAGAGCTCACCGCCACTGCAACCTCCAGTGAGGCTGAGGCCACTTTGGGGAAGGATGAGGGTGGACAGGTTGAGAGCCAGACACCAAAGAAAGCCCCAAAGAAGTGGTATCAAAGACGGCTGCGGTTTAAGAAGAAAAACTCCGCAGCCAAAGAGCCCGGCCAAACAAGAAAGTGATTGCAAAAACGGGAGCCTTCCGTTTTTGCAATCACTTTCTTCATTTATTTCTTTTTAATTTAGTTTAGTTTCACTTAATCTCCAATTTAGTTAATCTCAGCCTCCCCGCAGCCGCAGGCCATGTCAGAAAAGGGTGGAGTGCACCCTCCAGGTCGGGGAGGAGATCCTGCCCCAGTGGAGGAGTTGAGGTACCCGGGGTCTTGTTCACGAGTGAGGGAAGGATGGAGCGGGGATCGACAGACGGATCGGTGCAGCGTCTGCAGTGATGCGGACGCTGCATAGATCCGTCATGGTGAAGAGAGAGCTGAGCCGAAAGGCGAAGCTCTCGATTTACCGGTCGATCTTCGTTCTCCTACCCTCACCTATGGTCACGAGCTTTGGGTCGTGACCGAAAGAACGAGATCACGGGTACAAAGCGGCTGGAAATGAGCTTCCTCCGTGGGTGGCTGGGCTCTCCCTTAGAGATAGGGTTGAGAAGCTCAGCCATCCGGGAGGAGCTCGGAGTACAGCCGCTGCTCCTCCTCCCTGAGGGCACGTCTCCCCCCCGGGAGGAGACCCACGGGGAAGACCCAGGCCAGCCGAGAGACTCTGTCTCTCGGCTGGCCTGGGAATGCCTCGAACCCTGGAGGGTGCACTAAGCAGACTTCCCTGCTTAGGCTGCTGGATAAGGGGATTATTAATTTCTTATTCTAGATGTGTTATTGTTGTGTGTGTGTGTATTTGTGGTGTCCTTGAGGGCTGAGAAAGGCGCGTGTAAATAAATTTTATTGTTATTATTATATTGTGTGTGTTTGTTTTCTTGTTTTATTTGATAGTTTGAGGAGCAACAGCTTTGCATTAAACCTATAGCTCTGACACTGCTTATTGACAGCTCTGTGAATTCCCCTCTCCACCAATCGCATCGTCTCCATGCTGAACTGATCACTAATCAATAGCCTGTTGGTGGAAATACTTCCTGTTCAGCACAGCGACGTCCTGCTATTCATGGATGCTGCAGGTTCTCTTTCCAACATGGAGCCCTTGTTAATCTCTGACGTATTATATTAGTCGTCCCCGTGCATAGAGAATAATTTCATGATATCTGAAAAAGAATCAACAGACTCCAATTAATTTCTGCAAAAGACTATTGTTGAAGCGACTTTGAGAGTCTATAAAAGTGTGATATAAATCAAATGTTTTATTATTATTGTACTATATATTTTTTTACTAAGGCTATTGGTGTGTTTGCTCTAAGGCAGTGGTTATTAACCTTGTTGGAGGTACCGAACCCCGAGGGTTCGATCGAACCCAGGTTAAGTAACAAATCTGCTTTAGGACATAGTCTCTAAAAATAAATATCCATCCATCCATTTTCAGACCTTTATCCGGGGCTAAAAAAAAATACTGCTGTGTTAGGAATTGATTTCCTCCTCTGGTAAATCATTAACAGAATTGCATTTTCTCTTTTAAATAGAGACGTAGAATCACTTACTCCGAGCAGCACGGAACGTCAAGGCACAAGTCAGCAAAACGACAGCACAAAATACAGTAGAAGACATCCTTTGGTAAAGCTGAAAAAAGCAAATAAGTCATACGTTGATAAAGGAAGGTTGCAACTATAACTTTAGAGGTGTTGTAGGGACACATAAAATAGATGAATCAGGTTTTATCGGTTTGTAAAAACAGTTTAATCCATATTCTTCATTTATTTATTTTTTCAAAGAAACCCAAGCTGCTCGACAGCTCGCCGTTGGTTCTGTAATCTTTCACGTGATTGCTGAATAAGAGCTCCACCTTTTGAGATAAACCGGAGGCGGCATCTGTGCGCCGCTGCCTGCCAGACAGGACGCAGGGCTTTCTCCGCCGCTGCTGCTGCTGCTGATGCTGATGCTGCCGGTCGTCTTCCTCTCTCCTGACTATGGTTGACCTTCTCCGGCGCGCTGACGTTCATGCAGGGCTCTTTCCAAAGAAGACACGCAGACACTCGGTGTCGCGCGCACCGTCGCGTTCTTTGGTAACGCGCTTCTGAGGCGCGCAGAGAGGACAGGATGCCCGCCTCCAGCGCCTTCATCCCGGTGTGCACCGCAGCCTGCCTCCTGATGGGCTCTTCCTCCCTCTTCTTCGTCTTTACGTAAGTGCGGTCCCCATCTATTTCGACTAAATGTAAAAAGAAAAGTTAAAATCCGCCTCCGTTAATTGTCATTAAAGTAACCGACTACATTTTTAAATGTATTTATATAGGTCATCTTGATTTTATAAAGAAAAGTTGCAAAATCCAACTTTAGTTTGCGTGAAACTTCTTTTTCTTCTGGCGACAGACTCAACGTTTGGGCACAAGATTATTCTAACCCTTGAGGCTCTCAGGGGTCCGATGGCCCCCTAGAGCCTCAAGAGGAACCACACTGCAGGGGATAAAACCAATCACAGACAAACAGTGGATGAAACAGGAAATAAAATACTGAAGTAGAAAAAAAAAGTCGTAGTTTTTGTCCAGATCAGACCTGATGGGAAGTTTCAGTGCGAAATGTAAGCGTTTAAAATAGTTGGTTTTGGCCTCCTGGGTTTGACCTACTTGTGAGGAAAGGCTCGAGTCAACAATAAAGGAATTAATATTTTATCCAATACTACCTCAGAATCCAGTTTAAAAGATGAAGTATTTACTTAAGTACACGAAGATCAACAAAGAGAGAGAAAAAAAATACTGCGTGAGTTCTCCCACTTCATGACGTCTACGCCAGCGTGCTGACCTCTGACCTCTGCAGCCATATCTGGCCCACTTTCTCTTGTGATCTCCATTCGGTCATCGTTCTACTGGAAATCTGACACCAGATTGTCGGTATGGGATTAGGATCCCTCCCCCCCCCCCCCCCCCACCTGGGAAAAATGGAGCCTGGGATCTTTGAATGCTGCGTTCTCTCTGCAGATGTTTATATTGAGGTAATTCATTCATGTAGTAGTTTAAAAAAAATGCTGCTCCATTGTGTTTTCATTCTTTGCAAAGGAATAAAAAAAACAACATTAAGCAAAATGTAAGATAGTGTGAGGAGTAAATCCAACATGAGTTTTTACTATTGTTGTCATAGATGTGAAGAAATGCGATGCATTTACTTTATGATGTATTTTTTATTTATTACTAAATGAATGAAATATATTGTGAAATGTAGAATAAATTTAACCCATTTCTTTCTCTCTATTTGCTAGAATAAAAAGAAAAATGGCACCCTCAAGCTAGACAGCTGATTCATTGGATGTTGTGGATGAGGAGGAGAAAGCGATAATGATGAGCTCCCAGTGAAAGGGGAGGGGGGGGGATCAATATGCATCTGACGGCTTAATTGGGACACAGCATATTGCTAAAGCAACCAAAAAAAGGGACACACGCAGCAAACGACTGAATGAGGAGCCGAGTAGAAACGAACCCGTGTGCAGTTTAACGTTCCTAATTAAATTATGCGTGACGTTTTTACGCGTAAACGGCCTTTCATATCCGCATTCATATTCTGAAACCGCCTCAGTGACCCTGAGTCAAAGGGACTCCTGTGATCAGCAATGGCGTCTTCATCCCTGTTATCATCTCAACCGGCCTTTTGTCACTTCTTGCAATGCAACACACTTCAAAATTAATTCCAAGCCCTGCAGCCATGTTATATATAAAGTCCCAATTCTTTTCATCTATAGTCGTTGCATTCACGCAATTAGAAGAGAGAGTGTGTGTGTGTGTGTAAGGCCTTGCAGCGCTGACACGCTACTTCTTTCTGTTTCCACTGCCGGTTTGGCGGAGATTGAAAAACCTGTGAAATTGTCGAGGCTGATTTTTCTTCATTTGCCCTGAGAGAATGAATAATTCACCGGTTTCCTGCATTTGTTCGTCTGACTGTGAACTTCATGATTGGGTTTCAGTTTTTTGTTTTGTTTGTGCATTGCTCCACTCATGCAGGCAGGTGGCCAAATGCCCTGCAAAGGTCACAGCCATTGGAGAAAAGTCCCTTGCCCCTTAATTACTTCATGATCCTTTTGACCCAGACTCTTAATTCTTCACACATCTGCAAAGCAAGAATGCAGCTTCTGAAAACAGCTCGCTTTGCTTCCGCTTAAAATCATCGGATAAAGCGTAGAGGAGGGTAAAAGTCGCGTTACCGATTCCAGGAAATCACAAACGCTAAAATAAAAACAACAGCATCACAGAAAGATAAGAACGATTGGGTAATGAGAGATGGACTCTTGTTGACATATTTCATCCCTGTTGCCATGACAACATTTTGCAGAAAGAAGATTTTTCCGTGTTTTTGGGTTTGTCTCATTTGGACGACGCGCTCTGTGTGAGATATTCTGACTCCTGATGGGACGCTCTTGCGTTGCTCCACTGTGAGGAAGGCGCAGTGCGCTGTACGCTCAGAAATGGGCTGCAATCCACCGTTCATAATCCAGGGATTATTGGGTTTGCATCTGGCGCGCCATCAGCAGGGGAGTCCCCTCCCCCATAGCCTAATAGCTGCCAGTGGGGGGGGGTTGGAGATTGGAGACGCACTGATAAAGCGTATAAATGAGACGGACGGCTCAAATGCTGTCAAAGAGTTTTCAAGATTTATTGTTAAATCACCCACAAATTCAGATTATTCACACACGTGGTTATATTTGATAAATATACGCATCACCTTGCCGCACAATTTCTGGCTCCAGTTATACTTTCTGATTTTCAATAGCAAAGATGTTTTTGTGCAACGAAAACTGAGACCCATTCCAAGTTCTGTGCATGCAAATTAAACGAGCGACGCTCAATCAAACGCTGTTAATGTAATCCAGTGAACAATTTTCTCTCTGTCTACAACTGTAATCTGATTATGTACTGCTCCTCCTCTCTAATCTCAAAGCATGGCGATAGAATCATTCTATCATTCAAATAATACAGCTCTCTCTCTCTCTGTACAATTTAAATAAGAATCCATCAAACACTGAACTGATTTCCATCAAACTTCACGGAAGGCGGTTCCTCGATCGAGTGCCATTATTATTACTTTACTTTGTTCAGTGCAATTTGGATATTTTCTTTGTAACTTTAAACGAGATTATTAGATAACCTGTTGATTGCTGGGACAGTAAATATATGAGTAATCTGGAATACAAATAATTTCAGTTTATAATTCGATGAACCAGAGTGAAGCAGCGAATCATAACGTCTTTGGTTGTTCTTTAAAAGTGAAAAACGATTCATTGGTTGCCAAAGTACTTTCTTTAGCTCTAATAATCAATTCAGATCTACATGATCCCGATCTTTTAGGCTCTAATCCTGCCAGACCCTGGAGCCGTAATCCTTATAGTTGCAGTCCTGACTCGCCGCGCTGTGCAGCAAAGATATTGTCATCTGATCGCTTCTCAAACTAATACATGCTGATCTTTCAATTTTGGGATCTGCTGATCCCATCGGAATAAATGGGATGAAGATTATCCTTTCAAATCTTTTCTGTAGCCCTGATGTGTTAACCCCAACCTGCGAGGCAGGGATACTTTATAAAATACTCCTGTTTGCCCCCCCCCCCCCCCCCCCAGATGCCCGTGGCTGGCTGTGACCATCTGCCCTGCGGTGCCACCGTGCTGCGCCGTCCTCTTCCTTTTTGTGTTGGCCAACTTCACGATGGCCACCTTCATGGATGCCGGTGTGCTGCCAGTGGGTTAGTAATCAAAGTGGTCATATGGGGGGGCGTTTGAAAGACAAAAGCAGTCAAAAATGTCCACAATGTCCCGCGTTGCCTTCCAGCAAGCGAGGACGAAGACAAGGACGACGAGTTCCGTGCGCCGCTGTACAAGAACATGGAGGTGAAGGGCGTGCAGGTGCGGATGAAGTGGTGCGCTACGTGTCACTTCTACAGGCCCCCACGCTGCTCCCACTGCAGCATCTGTGATCACTGCGTGGAGGTCAGTGCACGGGCGTAATAAGGGGGGGGGGGGGGGGGGTCTGCTTATTTATCACAAGGCAAATAAGCAGACAGCTTTATCTGCTGGAATCTTCACACACAGGAGGGTGAAAACAAATGTGGGGGGGGGGGGGGGGAGGGCGAAGGATGTGTGTGGACAGTGTGATGGGGGAGGGGGGGGCATTAATCAGGTTAATCCTTTCCTCAGATCCCTTTTGCTCTCCGCAGGAATGCGATTTATTTCCGACAGCCCGTTTTAAAGTGTATTTCAGGAAGCGTGGCTGACGGCGTTGGTCTTTCTGCTTCTCGCCGAACGCTCAGGACTTCGACCACCACTGTCCCTGGGTGAACAACTGCATCGGGAGGAGGAACTATCGCTACTTCTTCCTGTTCCTGCTGTCCCTCGCCGCTCACATGATCGCCGTCTTCGCCTTCGGCCTCCTGTACGTCCTGCACCACGCGGAGGACTTGCGGCAGCTGCAGTGCACCGTCACGTATCCTTCGACGCCCTCGGCGTGCGTCTATATTTTTATTATTAAATGCGACTGAGTTCCATTTCCTTCACGGCGAGCGCAGTCTGGTGGTGATCAGCGTATCGGGGCTGTTTCTGATCCCAGTCCTGGGTCTCACTGGTTTCCATCTGTTCCTGGTGTCCAGAGGACGCACCACCAATGAACAAGTCAAGTGTCGTTTTTTTTGATAAACAGCAGATATGTGAAATAACTCGTTATTATAAATGCACATTCCTAACAGCTGCCGCGATGAAACGATCCCAACAGGTAACCGGAAAGTTTCAAGGCGGGGTGAATCCCTTCACGCGAGGTTTTTGCAGCAACCTGGAGTATCTGGTTTGCAGCCCCATCTCTCCAACGTAAGAGCCACCTCTTTCGTCATCGGGGTTTTTCCCCGGGATGCTCTGTAACTCACCGGCTTCCTGTCGCGTGGCCTTCAGGTACACGGCAAGGCCCTGTGAGAAAACGACCATCCACCTGCGGCCTCCTTTCCTGCGGCCACGGATGGGCAGGCAGGTGCAAGTCAAAGTCAGAGACAATGGCGTGCAGGATCTGGATCTCCACAGCAAAGTATATGCGCCGATAAATTACATGTCAAAATCAAATGCGGTCAAATGTTTTCTCCAAGGATTTACAACCTGCAGATGTGACGGGATTATAGATCTTTAATGTTTGTGTGTGTGTGTGTGTGTGTGTGTGTGTGTTTTCCCTCTCCTTGTCAGCGAATCTCAGCTGGAGCCGTCCCGCTATCAGACATCAAAGCGAAATCTCCACCGCCTCTGCCACCAAAGCCAGCCCACAGCCTGATGAAAGGCCGGCTGTCCGCCATGGAGGGTAGGATGTCTGTATCTGGGATAAAATGTACCGTCTCATCCTGAAACACAACTCTACATTTACTGACAGTCTACGCCCCAAAAAATAATGTGTTCCTTTCAGCTCCACCGTTCCAAAAACGATCAGTGACTGGTCAGAGAGCCGAGTTTGATCCCTGCACACACATGGCTACGTTGCTATCGTTGGTGCTAGTACAGCATCCAATGCGGTGAAGGCCGTCCCTGACAAGCTCCCTATACTTTCCCCATTTCAATTAGGAGAGAGCAGGAAATCATTGTGAAACCAGTCGGCCTATTTCGAAAGTCCAAATCTACATCAGGGACTTAATGCCCTCACGGCGTCCATTGTGGTGTGGCGTTTGGGGGAGGGGTGATCTTTCCCGTTTGCTGATGTGCGTAAATGTTATTTAAAAAAAAATATTTTCCAGAGTTGGGACATCACAACAAATCCATCATTCCTGTGTCCATCCCGACGGTGCCGCAGCTACGGCCTGTCCTGGAGGCCATATCGAGAGGATCGTCTCCTCTTCCTCCAGAGCAGGTTCAGTCTGACATTGATTGTGCGACATCGCTGTCCGAAGTCCTGGTGTTGACCTTTTTATTGTGTGTGTGTGTGGTTTTTATTTTTTAGTTGATCAAGACTTCAGACCAACAAGGAAACAATAGAAGTCCCGTCCTCCCCCCTAAAGACAGTCCCAGGAGAGGCAGTCGGCAGGCCCCCCCGTCTGCCAACGCCGACAGCACCTCCGGCTCGCTGCAGCTCAGCGCTCTCAAACTCAACTCCCGCTCTTTCACGCTCAAAAACGCCAATCGCCACGGCAGCAGGTCCCGGCTGCCTGCTGTGCACGGTGACAGTTTGGCATCCAGCCCCCCAACAGGTATCATCACCCCCTCCGGCCTGGCGGCAAACCACAGCAGCAGCCTCCCCTTCGATAGCCTCTTCTCCCCTGCAGACCCTCAGTTACTAGCGCAGCGGGGGGCTCCTCCAGTTGGCTACCCCTCCCACTTCATGGCTCTGGGCGCAGATGGGACTGTGGTGCAGCGGCCCCCTCCTCACGCCTACAGTCCCGTGTTCGTGGGTGTTGCCAGACAGTCTCCTCAGCCTCGAGACCCCTCGCCGTCTTTGCAGGGTCTCACCTCGAGGGATCCCTCGCCCTCCGTCCAAGGTTTCATCCAAAGAGACTCGACTCCAGCTTTTCAAGCTCTACCGGCAAGAGACCAGGCACCCCAAGGCGTGACATCACGAGACCTCCCACCCCCCGGTTTGGCGATACGAGACGTGATGTCTCAGAGTCTCCGAGACAGCTTTTGTGATCTCGGCCAGCAAGGTTTGACGCCTCCAAAGTCTGCCGCCACACGGTATGACAGCTTTCCCAAAACCCTCATGACATCTATCCACGAGAGACGAGAGATGGACGAGAGGGAGAGGATTCTCCGCCTCCAAGCGAGATCCCAGGCCCTCTACGGTCCAGATGTGGGGGTTTACGACATCCCAACCAGGAGGAGCCTACCACCAGACAGCATCCGACCCCCAGGCTCCCGTGGACCCACTCCTCCAGCCTATGGCTCCAGGGAGTTTCTGATGAGCACAGGCATCCTTGGCTATGGCATAAGGACCACACATCTCTCCAGCTCCTCCACGTCGTCTCTGACCCGAGGCCCGAAAACGTCCAGCTCTCCTCTGCAGAGCAGCAGCGGCAGCAGCCTCCAAACCAAGGGCAGGTCTTCCTCTCCGGCTTACGGCAATCCAGAGAAGAGAACTCAACCTCTTCCTTCTTCTACAGCCGCTCTGCCCTGTTTACCACCCACCTCCTCACATACCGCTGCAAAACGATCCTCCCTCACATATTCCTCTGAGGGGAAGGACTCCGGCACCTTGGGAGGTGTAAAGTAAAAAAAATATATAAAAAAAATCAACAACATATTTCTGATCCTTCTGGTGGTGTGAATGAATCATCTCTGCAGTGTTGGTCTCTGAGATGCTTTGTAAATAAGAGGCCTGTTGAGACTTCCCTGCGTGGGAGGGGGGGGGGACTAAATACAGCCAAAGGCTGAACAAAGTCATGTAAGTCTGGCCCAATCAGAAAATCATTAGAGACCTGCAATGAGCTGTAAAAGAAAGGGCTTATATCTGCTTGTATGTGTTTTGAAATTGTTTTTGTGAAACAATGTAATACCATCTTATTTGTTTCTGCTCTTGTAAAATGATATTTAATAAAAATGCTTTTTTTTGAGCTGTTTATATAATAAACTTTTGTAATTTTCAAACCTCTTTTTATTTGTACCCCCCAATGACATTGAACAAATCTAATGACTTGTTCTTAACATTGAACCTGATCCATTTACCTTTGAAGCTGCTTACATGCATGGATTTGTTGATAACGGGACATCAAAAATGATCCGTTGTGTTCACTGGCTCTGCAGTGACGCCCTCTAGTGGTTGTCAGACAAGGGTGTGACTTCTGTATTGCAGTCAAGACCCAACAGGCCAGTTTTTGTGCGTAAAAAATACCAACAAATGAAGCAAAAGATCCAGTGGTGTGTTAAAAAAAAGAATCCAACCTGTTCTCGAGGTTTCAGAGGCGTCAGATGAGGAACCCAGTGAGAAATCTAAATCTCAGACAGCTTGAACAAGCCTCCTCTTCTGGCTGCATGCGGCCTTCTGGTCTTACAGGATCATAAGTCTCTCTGACAGAAACGCTTCCCACGAAAGGGACTTTTATTAATTTTGGCAGCGATCGGCAATCACACCTTTCAGTTTGGGCGACAAAATGGCGAGACATGACATTGAGCTTGGAGCTTTTCTTGTGAGTTATTGATGTTATAACAGGTGGGAGTGCAGATAGGACGCCGAGGATGCGTGTGTGAACCCCGTCTAGTGTGCACTTTGTCGGCAGGAATACAGAACAGAGCTCGACAACCGATAGATCTTTCACCAGATAAGTAAATTAACTGGGATTAAGAAATGATTCACTTCTCGGCGCTTACCTTGTTGTTGTTTTACAGCTGCTGAGTTATATCTCTCAGGGAGGCGATGATGCCGCTTGCATTTTCAAACCTCTGACAATTTATTGTGTGCATCCACATTTCTGACGAGTGCTTGACCTTATCGGTACCGTTGCCTGTCGGTACTGATCATCTGGTTCCTGTAATAAACAACGCTTTTTGTCGTGCCCTTGGCTCCACGCCGTCACCTCCCCCGACAAGGAGGTCCAGGATGCGGCTGACTCTGCACACGGCGGCGATGGCTTCGTCGAAGTGTGGGCCGTGGACAGAGCCAAAGATGAGTAATCCTTTGGCAAGTCGGTGAGAACCAAGAGAAGAACGTGGAGACTGAGACTGACCTACATCTGCGCCGCCGACTTCCTCTCCGCCTCTCGCTCGCTCTCTTTCTCTCAGCTCATTGATATGCTCGATCATCAGAGGCATCGCTGAAGTGGCTGATTGTCATTTTCAGCTGCAGTGGCACTGATGCATTTCATTTCCTCTTTGAGCTCTCTGTTTGGTGCGATTAAGCGCTTGCTGCATGCGCTGACACTTGACAAGGAAAAGACGGAGCGATAGCAGCACCGGCTCGTTTTTTTCCTCTTTGATTATTAACGTTATTTATCAAATCACCAGGAAGGAAGGTGTTATAGCGCTGCTTAAAGTGTGTGTGTGTGTGTGTGTGTGTCCTGAATCAGGTGCTGCTTTGTTATTCACAATCTCATGGCAAGCCTTCAATCTTACTAGATTCTCTCCAGGAACAGAATTTAAACAAACGTCATGTTTGTCTAGATTTGACTTGAACATTTAGCCGCTGAGCCACATTCGAGTCTTAAAACGAAAGCTGACCTTTCTCTTCCAAAGTCGAACTTGTGACCTTTTCTGGTATTTCCAGTGTTATTACGCTGTACGACGGCATCGTCTGGAATACAAGCAGCATTCAAGACGCTGCTGCCACATATTCCTGTATTTTTGTGTGTGTTAATTCTTCTTAGATGGTTTTGTCTTTGCATTAAATTAAATTAGACTCAGATGCCAGCCTGAACAGAGCAGTGTGTGTGTGTGGGGGTGTAATTTGGACAGAAATGTGCATTGACTGCGGCTCTGCTTGGCAGAGTCCAAAGGGAAAAGGATGCGCAACTCCCACTGAGTGTCGAAGACCGTCAGGGCACAGACAGGGGGGCGAACCCAAAAGCACGACAGGGAAAGGGAATCCAGAAACGTAACTTTAATGCTCCAGCAGACAATTCAGAATGGGGCGGGCAAGTAGATGAACGCCACGCGACAGGAAGCCCGTGAGTTGCAGAGCATCCTGGGAAAAAAACCTGATGACTAAAGAGGTGGCTCTTACGTTGGAGAGACGGGGCTGCAAACCAGATACTCCAGGTTGCTGCACAAAACCTCGCGTGAAGGGATTGACCCCGCCTTGAAACTTTCCGGTTACCTGTTGGGATCGTTTCATCGCGGCAGAAAGTAAATGATGAGATGAGCAGCAGGTGTCCAGAGCAGCACAGGTGATGTAGATGAGAGGGTGGAGCTACGTGGAGCAGGAAGCTCTGGCCTGGTTCCTGACAGACGACTGTGTGGGTATTGCATCGCAACTAAGCTCTAGTCACACAATAATGTAATATTGTGTATTTTTCTTTGTGGATTGTTGTTGATGCTATGTTACTCTCTGTTCACGTCAGTGTCGATAGGCAGACAGAATTACCCATTTTCTCATGGGTAGCACGGGCAGTGCGGTTAGCGGGAGCTAGCCTAGCATTGCCGGTTTCTCCCTTGAGAATGCGGAGGGTTGTGTCAGGAATGGAATCTGGTGTAAAAAAAAGGTGCCAAACTGAACATGCAAATCAACGTTGCATCGTCCTCCCAACAGCAGCCGCTCTCACGCCCTCCCTCACCACATCCACGCATCTACTCCTGGGTCGACCCCGAGCCCCTGCTCCATGCTTTGCAGATGATGTGCAACTCTGCTTTTCAGTCAGGACAAATTATGATGAGATACAAAATAAAACCTTCTGGCTGCTTGACAACTGGGTTCCTATACAGTACAGAAATGTCAGCAATATACTAAAATAAACACACTTTTGTTTGTTCCCGCATGTACAAAACTCCAACCAACCAAGGTTTCTTTATTATTCTGAAGACCATTCATTTAATTCATCCAATCTACAATTAGGTCTTAATAACACATGTAGGATTTTCAAATGGCAATCAAAAAGGCCTTGTGTGATCGCTGCTGTCGGTACGACTAACCTTGCGCACATAAAAGGCACATTTAATGTCTCACTAATGGTTTAGTACGATTCTACCCTGTAGGTAAGAACGGAAGAACACCAAGACTGCAAAATAGTAATAGAAAAAACTACTGGCTCATGTGTCACATATAAATAAGAAGTAATAGAATGCACTTTGATGAGATAAGCCACATGGCTGCAAGTCCATTAAGGGTTCCATTATGCTTCATTTAAAAGATGACATTAAAAGTTTGATTGACGAAGCGCCAAAACGAGGGATTCAATTAAAAATGCCGAATTCTGATCTAAATTAATTCAAATTCATACATGTCGATGACGAGAAATGAAAAGCATGCAGCAAGAAAACAAGACGCACTGGAAGAAAAGTGTGCCTAAAGTGGATTAAGAGTCTTTGTGTGAGAGCAGCTCCTTCTGACGGTCCAACAATGAAATATTTCCTCCTTTTGTCCTGCAGACTGTGATGCAGAAGGAAAGTCCTTGAAGGAGAAAGTGATGTTTTGGACTTGTGAAAAATGTCTCTTTTTGAGACAATCTGTTGCAAAAGAGGAGCATGCATGGGAGGGTGGCATCAGGAGGAGAGATGAGGAGTTTCATAAGAAATGAAATCTCTATCTATTCTACCATTAAGAGTAATAGCAACTTCTAAAAATGTACATCCAGAAGAGATATCAGTAAATCCAGTTTTATCATTCTGATGGGCCCACAAAGCAGGTTTTAAATCTGTAAAAATAAATAATTAAATGACATTTTCTTCTCTTCAATAATTGTTCAATAATTGCTATTTAAACATAAAACCCAATTTCCAGGAGAATTAAGATGCTGTGCAAAATGCAAATAGAAACTGAATGCAATCATTTGCAAACTACCTCTTTTCATCAGTGCTGAGATTTAAATGTCCCTGAACACACGGCGTACAATTGTTAATACAAGTACGCGTCTCATAAAGTGTTGAAGTGGGACCAATCTTCACTTGTACTTCACATCCATTCAAAGGATAACATTTTACTAATTACAGGTCAAGTGTGTTGGTATTTAGTGGGATCTGCAAACAGAATGAGGGGCTCTCTTTAATATAGTCATGATTTCATGTATATAATCAGGCAAACATAAAACTTATCCTTGTGTTTATTACTCTACAGTGACTTCACAGGAGGAGCGAGCAAAACGTTGAGCCGATTGAGTCCTATTTCAACATTACGTGCGTTCATGGTGCAGAAACTAGACGTGCAAAGGATGATGCACGATGGCCAGGTTGGTTGTTTTGTTGGTCAGTGGCTCTGCTAGTATCCCCATTTGTTCATGTTTCCATTGAATCTCGATGGGATCATGTTTTAAATAAAAGCCCAGTGTAAAGGAGGTACTCCAGTTTCTGCCAGTGACGCAAATCCATTAAAGCACTTAATTCTGATATTGTCAATTGGATGGAACTCGCACTGAGTGGGCAGCGAGCATCAGTAATCATTTCTGGAACAAATGGATCTGCTTTGCATGTCGGTAAATCTCACAAACGAGAAAGCTGCTGCTGCACGGATGTAACTCTGATTCGCAGTGATTGATTTTTAAAAAATGAATACCGATGTTTTAAAGTAAAAGCTCTTTTCTTTCAACTGATTTACTGAAACGCATTTCATCCCTTGATCCCTTGAAATGAGGAATCCAGTGTTCCTTTTGAGTTTTATTTGGCTTGTTAATGGTACAGTTGTGTACTGGGTTGATGTTATTGTAGAGGCAGGTAACGATAAATAAAGAATGAAATGAAAAATGAAGCTAGGGATTGACGGGGCTTCACGGAAAAACAACAGCAACTTTAAAATGCAGCAGTTTTATCTTGAAAAAAAATTGGATGACATTCCATCAGCAGGATTGAGTGCTGTTGATTTGTAAATGTGGCGAGATCATTGTATGTAAATGTATTTCTTTGGAATTAAGCAAGGACTTTTTTTAAATGAAAATTCATGGACAAACAGTGATGGAGGATAAAAAAAAAAGGGACTTGATCTTATTGGAACATTTTGTCCAGCATAGCTGCTGGCTCAGAAAGCTCTCCCTATTTGCTGCTGCGTATTCTGGACCTTCCATTCTCCTGCTCCATGCAGCACATGGGTGACACGGGACCGGACCAGTGCAGCTGCATCTGCTTGTGAACCCACAGGGGAATGATGCATATGTGTGTGTGTGTGTTTGTGTGTGTGTGTGCCAGATGCTCGTGCACAAAACGCTGTGGAGAAAAAAATATATAGAATGCGTAGCGCGCAGGGATTGCAGGGCTGCACTTACCTCAGCCTTTCACAGGCTCGGCATCACACAGTTGATTCAGCACCTTGGATAGCGCACACATGAACCGCAGCAAAGAACAGAGGGGCGAGTGCAGCAGTGAGAGGGAGCCCGTCGTTTGGTGTGTGTGTGTGTGTGTGAGAACATCTGTGTTGAGCAAATGTGTGCATGGTGCATCTAGTGTGTATTTGTGAGAAAAGGAAGAACAGAGACAGAGGCAGAGAGAGAGAGAGAAAGGGAGAGCGAGCGGACGTGTGTTGGTGTGAGCTGGGAGAAGGGATGGCTGTTCACGTTTGAACTGCCTCAAATGCTCAAAGGAAGAGTCGAGGCAAACGTTGAGCAGAAAGGCAGACATCTCACTCGGGGACGCATCTTGTTCCGTCATCTGCGGGGAAACGGAAAAGACCTGGCGATGCCTGCTGAAGGGAAAGAGGTAAGTGTGTGTGTTGGAATGGCTGGATTTGCTCTGTACACTCCCTCATTTTTTTTTATTTTGCCCGTCAGTTTTTTTTTTCCTTCTTCCTGCAGAGGACTGTAGCTTTCCGCAGCTTTGCGTTGTGCCAGTGAAGGAAGGAGGCGTCAGTCGCCTCATCTTCTCGCTGCTCAGTGCAAAGGGACGTGACGCTAACATCTTTATCACGTCTGTGTGTGCGTGTGTGAGCGTGTGTGCGCGTGTGCTTGTGTTGAAATAGGCAAGCATTAAAGGGGATAATCTTTATATATATAAAGAAGGGTTGCCCCCTTCCTCACCACGCCGTGGGGGGGTGCCGCACACACGCTGGTAAGTGTATTGCCATGATGTGTCAGAGGTACATTAAATCTGGCCATGCACCATTTAACTATTTAAGGATCAGTGAAAGGAGGAATCCAGGAGGGGTAACTTTGGCAATTATTCTGCTTCCTTCCCTCGTTTTCATGATTCAGTTTGAATCACTGAATTAAAGCAGGACACAAACGTAAAACGGGAAGAGCCTCTTCATGCATGTGTCGTGAACATTGCGCAGCGCCTCACTGATTCAACAAAAAGCGGCGAGTTCAGGCAAAGTTGTGACTGATGCCTTCTGACAGCAGTGGGTTTGACGCCATGTTTTATTATCCAGTGGACGCATCACCACAGTCACAGTGTGATCAAGACAAACTGCCAGTCAAGCCTGTTTCCTTCTCACGTTTTAATCACTGAAAAATGACTTGGGGGGGGGGGGGGGGGGGGGGGGCACTGGTTTGATTGCATTGCAGAGTGGCTGTCTCTCAAATCATTTCCTCTCTTTCTAAAGGATTCGTGACGAGTTAGAGTCGTGGATTACGGCTGTCGTGGCTTGACTCTGTCTCCCTGAATATCAGCCTGGCTGCAGCAGGCCTCGGCACAGCGAGCTGATGCTATCAAGATGCTAATCATGTCCTTCTGCCATCTGCATATATATATATATATATATATATAGATTCATCTCGCCCACCTGGGCGGTACGGTGTTTCCTTCCAGCTCGGGTCATCTACCAGAGGCCTGAGAGCTTGAGGGTGACGGAGATGGACGTTGTTCCTGGTATCTTCTGGGGCTGTTCACCCAGCTGGGGGGGTTACTGCCCCTAAGCAAGGCTAACTGTGTCCCTCTGGTTCTAGTCTACATGCTAATCTAAGCGCTTCTCAATTATTTTCTGTTACGACCCCCCTAGAAAGAAAAAAACTTTTTGCAAACCCCCCCAAAATACCACCTTGTATCATTATTAACATACAAAGAAATATGAAAACGAAATAAATATAGATCAACTTACAACAAAGAATAACTTTATTACCATTTTTTTTAGTCTGCAACAGAAAATATTTGAAGTGCATCAATTTGCCTGACTTTTTTTTTTAATACTTAAACTACAATTTTTACAATTAAATAACATCAATAAATAATAATAAATGAAAATTGATCAGCAACATTAACTAGGGAGCAAAAAATATAAAACACTTTAACCTACAAAACCAAAATGAAAAAACAATTGTGCTTTTAGCAGAATGAGGAAGTCAGGTCTTCCCAAAAAAAGCATGTTCTCCTTAGCTAGCCTTATATCCTACATCAACATCTCTTTAGCACACAGAAGATTCAAGAAAAATATTTAACAATTTGATTTTTGTCCTGGAAACCTTAATCTGAGACCATTTCTATTGACAGAGCCTAAATTAAACTTGCAACCATGGAAATAAATATATATATATATATATATATATATATATATAAAAAGTAATACATCTTATTTAACTGGTCTTCTGACAAAATGTGCCAATTTCTCACTGCATATTTGTGATATGCAGTGGATTTGAAATGAACAAAAATCCTGTAGTGTAAAACAACAGCATTATTGTTGATCGATTCTAATGTGTTGATTAATCCTTCCTACCATAAAAAAAAACAGATAACCGATCAAAGAACAAATGATGAAGGTGAAGATCAAAGGTCCAACTACAATTAAAGATTTCCTGGGATCAAAGGAAGCAAGACTATATATTTCAGCTGCCACTGTGAGTAGAGAACAATGGACAGATTTACAGTTGATAGTGTTCTAAACTTTCCGGATGAAGTTTATACTATGGATCTAAAAGAGATTGACAATGAGATCAAAGAGGTGAAGGAAAGATTGCAAATTCTTATTGCTATGAAGGCAGCAATTAAACATAAAAACTCCCCTGATGGTTGGTTTCGTAAAGGGCTGTTAGCAGTTGCTCGTTTCGTAGGCATGGTAGCTTCATGCCATTACTATTTCATCATATGAATTCAATTAAGGAACCCGGACTGAGTGGACCTTAGAATTGCATCACCTCTTTCCTCCACTCTCCCCGTCTCATCCCGTCCCTTTGTGGCTCTCACTATGCTCTCTCGCTGCTTCCTCAGATCTCCTGAGAACTTGATGATCCAGACTTTCTTCTAGAGACTGATGAGAACCTGGTTATAAACATACCAAGAACATTTTAGAACCTTTTGGGTGATGATCAGGATCACCATGTGGACGCTATTATTCTAAACTGTCCAGAGGTAGTTTATACAATGAGATCAAAGAGCTGAAGGAAAGATTGAAAATTCTTATTGCTATCAAGGTGGCAATTAAACATATACACTCCCCTGTACAGGAAAAAGCTGACTGTTGGTTTCGTAAAGGGCTGTTAGCAGTTGCTTGGATGGTCGGCATGGTAGGTTCATGCCGTTACTATTTCATCATATGAATTCAATTAAGGAACCCGGTTTCTGTCACCAGGACTAAGTGGACCTTAGAATTGCATCACCTCTCTCCTACACTCTCCCCATCCTCCACTTGCCCTCTGCGCCTTGGTTCCCGGTCTCCACGTCGCTCCCTGTCGCCTCCCGTCCCTTTGTGGCTCTCACTATGCTCTCTCGCTGCTTCCTCAGATCTCCTGAGAACTTGATGATCCAGACTTTCTTCTAGAGACTGATGAGAACCTGGTGTTTTGGGATAACTCTTGGTTATGGTTGGATAAGAGGGATAGAAAGAATGAGCACAAGTAAATCCACTGCACTTTCTCCTTATCTTCCTCCTCTCTCAGAGGAAGCTCGTCAACTTGTCGCAGCTCGTCAACCCTCGGCATTCAACTTTGCAACGCTGTTGACAACGACCAACGCACTCACGCCCACACACACCCACAAACACGAGTTACGTTAAGAAAAATTGAATGGGAATTTAAAAAAATAGTTTGCCAGAAATTATTGAAATTTCCCAGAAAATTCCCTCATGTGGTCCCGATCAAAAAACCCCCAACCATGTCGTAAAAAAATAAAAATAAAAAAAAATAAATAAAAAAAAGAGACGATTCCTTTTTGAAATAAATAGAAAGGCTCAGCCATATCAACATGCTGCACCAGAGCAACAGCTGGGATGGTGATTGAAGTGGAGGCAAATCAGGATTCAGTACAAAACACACACGCCGATGGCGCGCATCCATTCACGGCCCCGCGCTTCGTCAAGAGGCCTGCTTTCATAAGAGAGGGAGGAGCATCTGTTTAAAATCTGTTAAAGTAAAATGGCCAGTCTTAATAAAGGTCAGAAATACCTCAATGGACGGAGTTTTGTTTTTTTGTTTATCTGTTTACTCAAAAAAAGGACATGAAAATACCTTTTTTTTTTTTTTTTTTAGGTAGGGTAGGGTAGGGTAGGGCGTTCGATTTTGCCAATGAACCAGACAATGGCAGCCCCACGACGCTCCGTTACATTAATTCTCTGCCTGTTTTTTTTTTTGCCACCTGCTTTATTCACCAGGAGATAAAGCCAGGCCTCTGTGGAGGAGAGCTCCATTACAGATCAAAGGGTGACAACAAATTTCAGCATCACGGGGGGGGGGCGAAGCCGAAATTTGTTTATTTTTATTTCTCCTCAAAACAAGAAGGAAGCGTTGAATCAGTGTAAGAAGACGTGAATCTGACTCATCTGCCACCTTGCTTTCATTCGAGGGAGACTTTAATGTCGTGTTGTGTCATCACGGTGTCGCATCACGTAAAACATATGATGCTGGGGAGACGCCGTGCACTGACAGCGCCTTGCTCTCTTCTGTCTGTGTGGTGCAGGAGCAGAGTTCAGAGGGGCCTCCTGTGCTCCCTTTGTCTCAGGAGGTCAAAGAGACGACTCTGGAAAACTCCTCCACCGGTGACGAACTGGACACGCCCACCTCCATCGCATCCGCCGTGACGTCAACGAATGAGAGCTCGACAGAGACCGACACGCCTCAGCAGACAGACACCGAGGTTCATGACACTCAGATGACATGCGGTGGTGTAATAGAGCCTGATCTGATATATTGATCTGATATTTGAAGCAAATTTCTTAAAACCAATTACAAATAAGATTTTTTTTTCCATTTTCATTTATTTATTATATATTCTAGCTAGACCTTTGGATAGTATGATAGAAATATGAAAAAAAAAACAACAACATTATAATCTTTTTGCATCCAACATTACGACCCCAAACAAATCTATTTTAATGTAATTCGATGTGTAAGACTCGCACAAAGAGGCACAATGGTGAAATAAAACATTGTTTAAAAATGTAAAAAATAAAAAATAGAAGTGCAGTGTGCAAAAACATTCATCCGCCCCCGAGTCAGTACTTTGTGGAACTGCCTTTTGCTGCAGTTACAGCTGCAAGATTTTGGGGTTTGTCTCGATCAGCTTTGCACATCCAGAAACAGAAATGTTTTCTCAATCTTTCTTTGCAAAGCAGCTCAAACGCAGTCAGATTTGTTGGAGAACCACATATTGTCAATTGGATTTAGGTCTGGACACGTGAATATGTTTAGTTTAAACCGTTCATCGTAGCCCTGGTTTTATGTTTGGGGTCATCGTCCTTGCTGGAAGGTGAACCTCCACTCCAGTCTTGAGTCTTGCAGACTCCGAAAAGGTTTTCTTCTTGCACTGTATTTGGATTTTGATGACGCTCACCATGTGATGTGCAGAGATGGGCCGCTTGGTTTTGCAGTTGTGCCATATTCTTTCCATTACCAGATGATGGATTGAACAGTTCTGTGGGAAATCTTTTTTTTTTTTTTTTTACAGCCTAACCCTGCTTTAAATGTCTCCACAACTTTATCCCTGTCACCTGTCTGGAGTGTTCCTCGTAACTCATGATGCTGATTGTTCCCAAATGAGCTCTTAACAAACCTCGGAGGCATCACAGAACAGCTGAGATTACACACACACACACACACACACACACACACAGGTGGACTCTCTTTAGTCATCAGGTCGACATTTGATCATTCAGCAATCCCGAGGCAATTTCTGAAGGTTGCATACAGAGAAAAGGCGCTGAATGCATTTGCACCCCACGCTTTTCAGTAAAAAAATTAATAAATCATGTATAATTTTCTTTGTACTTCACAATTGTGAAGAGTTCCTTTTCATTTGAGTTTTGTAGGTGTCTGGTTTCCTCGAGTGTCTGTATGAAAGGTCCATTACAGGGACTAGAAACATAATTTTCAAGGAATATGACACTGAGTTTCACTTCTATTGATTAGGATGGAAGGGTATGTATTGCCTTCTGTAGGACTGATGCTATGGCATTTAAATCTATTTCACTGGGCTGCTCCACTCTTACAGGTTTCTGTGCCGTTCGCACAACAATCAGGATCAAAATCAATTTACTAAGCCAAACAATTGCATTTCCTGCAATTTACGCTGCATCTGAACAGTGTCTGCACCTAAAGTTGTTTCATCAGAATCCAACCTAAAGTCCTTTTCAACAAGGGAAATGATTATTCTTTGGCAGGAAAGAACAATTCCTGATTTACTGGTGGGATGTGTTGACATGATTGTGATTGATCATCTCTTAGAGAAAGGATTTATGACGGGCGCTAATGGTTCGATGAATTCTAATTACACATGTCGCCATCAGAAACATGTTTGGTCTAATCCACGTGAATTAGGAACAAAGAGTTCCTGTCCTGACTGTAAACACACCAATTTGGTGGCATTTAATTTTGGTCGAGGAAACCTTTTGGAGAAATGGGATTTTAAAGACCTACCGATTCAGCTTGCTTTATAGATAATAGCCGTGTTGCATCAATCCTTGTAGGAGTCCAAGGCCTTGGAACAGGAGGGTGAGTCGGCCCCCGGCGAGTGCCGAGGATCACCAGCGCCACAGCAGGGGAACGTCCAGACATCAGACGCAGCCGCTCTCACATCGACTCCAGAGCTTCAGGGCAACACTCCTATCGAGCGGCCCATTTGTGACGCCAAGACTGAACCTTCTGAGTCTGTTACACCGACAACGACGACCGCAGCGCCGACACAACCTGAGGCGAAAGCCCAGTCCAGTCAGCCGGTGAACCCCAACTTGCAGAAACGAGTATACACCCTCCCCGACAGTTACAGAGGCGTCGGGGGTGACTTGTGTGCGGGGTATGGGAGCCTGTCCCGCAGCACCCTGCGCGGCTATTGGCCCATCAATAACTTCCAGCCCGGGGCTCACCACACTTTGCCCTTCCTCCGGGACAGCTACGCCCACGCAGGCCTCAGCAGCCAGACAGAGGAGGACAGATTGAACGAACACGGAGAAAGCCCAGGTGCCAACTACGCAACACTCGGGGGGATCCACCAATTCCGGCCAATTACCACCATGGAACTCCTCAGGGAGCCCTCCAGAACCAGGCAAGGGGATGACCCATTAGATCATACGTTATTGATCCCACAGGACCAACTGTGTGTCTATCAACGGGACTCGTGGTTTCCATCAACTACAGATCAGACCGCACACGTATTCACATATTTGGGGAAGTAACTCTGTAACCTGGTGACTTGTCCAGGGTGTGCCTGGCCTCTGCCCGTTGTCAGCTTGGATAGACTCCAGCATAAAACTGGGATTTTTGATCCGGATAGCTGCCGAAGACAAGACGATTGAGGATTGTCTTGTTGCTTTAGCTTTATCGTATAAAAATAGAGTTTTCATACAGTTTGATCTTCTTATATCACCCAAATTGTGGATTAAAACGATCAAATTCTTAAAATTCCAGACTGATGGCTCTGTATTGCTGTTCTGATCCCAACATACTATTCATGAGTGACTTTCTTTGTCTCCCTAGAAGTGGATACGACGATGCGTTCATGGCCCAGCTGGAGGGGAACTTGAATCCTTTCTTCCAGGCCATGTGCCGAGCACAGACGCTGCAGTTCCCCCACAAACGTAGCAGCATGGTCAGCCTGGACAGCATCCGGAGAGACCCCCGATGGAGAGACCCTAACTTGCGCGAGGTGATCTCGATGCTGAGCCACCCGATGGACCCGGTCAAGTCCAACGCCGCCGCCTATTTGCAGCACCTGTGCTACGAGAATGATCGTGTCAAGCAGGAAGTGCGACAGCTGAATGGCGTGCCCATGTTGGTGAAATTACTGGATCATCCTAAGGCCGAGGTCCACCGCAAGGCCTGCGGTGCTTTGCGCAACATATCCTACGGCAAAGACCACAATAACAAGATGGCCATCAAAAACCACGATGGCATCCAAGCTTTAGTCAGGCTACTGAGGAAGTGCAGTAACATGGAGGTCAAAGAGTTAGCCACAGGTACAGGCCAATACCCTCCTCTTCCTCCCGCCGGGGCCATGCCGTGATCGTTGCAGCTTTTGCTTCGTCTTCCCTGCAGGTACCCTGTGGAACCTCTCCTCGCACGAGCCACTAAAGATGGTGATCATCAACAACGGGCTGCAAACGCTGACCGACGAGATCATCATCCCACACTCAGGCTGGAGGAAAGACTCACCCGACCCCTCCAAGCTGATGAGCGCCGAGTGGACCACGGTCTTCAAGAACACCTCGGGATGTCTGAGGCAAGTCTGACCGCTGGAACGTATGAGAACAACCAGTGGGGGTCGACTTTGTGACGCTGTTCTTGCAAGCTTACGCTAACGGAACCTTCTGCAGGAACGTCAGCTCGGACGGGGCGGAGGCTCGACAGAGGTTGAGGGAATGCGAGGGGCTGGTGGACGCGCTCCTTCACACCCTGCAGTCAGCTGTTATCAACAAGGACACCGACAATAAGGTTGCTGAACTGCACTGACTTAACGTTAGAGGCTTCTGTTTCAATCCAGTCATTTCAAGGGGAAAAATAATCACTTCATTTTGAGAACCAGAATTAGTTGGTGTGACGGCACCTCCCGCTGGCTTTATATATCCGATTGACGTGTCCCTGCCGTTGTCCTTCGTTTAGTCGGTGGAGAACTGCGTCTGCATCTTGCGAAACCTGTCCTATCACGTTCACAAAGAAATACCAGGGGTGGAGCGAGTTCAGGAGCCCCACGCCAATCACCCGATGAGGCCGGCGGGTCACCAGAAGAAGAAGAGCGAATCGGACTGTTTCGGAGGGAAAAGACCCAAAGGTTGGCCGCTCATCCCACTGGAAATGTTTCACATCCAGGCTGCCTGCCTCCTCAGATGCAGGAGATTAAGGCCGAGACTTTCATTTGCATTGCTCTTGATATTTGAGCCCAAATCAAATTTCCAATTCTTCAACCAACACTTTGAGTTGATTGTGGACCTTTTTGGTTAATGAAACAAATTTGACATCCCTGAGCCGAATGTGAACACGATGCGTTCAATTCCCCAGAGTCTCACCTCATGAAGGAGCTCTGTTTTATTCTCCTGCATCCTTTTCCTGCAACATCTAATCTTTGCGTTTCTTCTTTCTTCTTTTCCCTTCGGCCCGCATTCACCAGAGGAGTGGTTTAATCAAGGTCAGTCTGCCTGTTCATCCTGAATGGCGGTTCGATACCACCTTGAATTTACTGACATCTGTTGGTGCACTAATATAATGGACCTCGGTGTTGGTGTTTGTGTTTGTGTGCATGTGTATGTGTCTGTCTGTGATGTGCAGGTTGGAAAAATGGATTTGTGGACAGAAAATATGGTACAATGGATTTACCAAAAGGCTCAGAACTCATGAAAGGTATATCCCTAAAATAAAAGAAAATACAGCACCAACTTTGCATAAATATTGCACAAATACAAGCACAGAATGTGAAATATAGTCTAACCATGATATAAGCCGGACACACATTAGGCTCATAGCTATCGTCGTTATTATCATACAGCCCTTTAATCACGCATCAGCGCCTGCATTCTGTGTCACGCTATCTGCTTTGTGTGCATGATGTCGGCACGGCCTGAAAAATAATTGCTGTAAAAGCACGGCCACACATTGGCATGTAAAAAAACTGAAATAATTTTAAATGCACAGAATCTGGAATCATTTGTTCTGGCAGGCTCAGGCATTCTCTCATGATTCCGCATGACCTATGAACTCGTGCATCTTTATTTAGAAGCTTTATGAGCAGCTTCATGGCTGCAGAAGCCACGGATGCATTGTTTATTTAAGTTGCAGTAAAAAAGTGAGAAAATCTTTGGCTGTGAATATTGTGCCAAAAAGGCAAAGGTGCTTGTCTTCCTCCTCAGTCAGTGAATGCAAATCAGAATGGGAGAACCTGTTGCAGATCCAGATCAGCTTGATGCTACTTTTTCCAACCGTCCAAATACCAAATGGCTCATCATTAAAAGTCCTTTGTTGTCACTGATGCAGGGAATGCCATCCCTGAATTTATTTGTCTGCTTTTCTGTTCGAGGTTTGGAACTGCTGTATCAGCCCGAGGTGGTGAGGCTCTACCTGTCGCTCCTTACCTGCAGCCACAACCACAACACCGTGGAGGCGGCCACAGGAGCGCTGCAGAACCTTGCAGCGGGAAACTGGGCGGTGAGCTGAAACAGAACAAGTTCTAGACTTTGCAGAGACTCAGTCGGGCCAGAAACTGAAAAATGACTCTTTGCAATGAGGTGACACTTTTAAATGGCCCATCCACACGGAACTCGTTCCTCCTCATGCGTATTCGCTGTGTATTGCCTCGGTGCCCTTCTACTTTATTTATGAGGAGCGGTTTAAAATGTATTCTGTACCTGTATCATCAGTTAGACGTAAATGCATTTGGACGTCGATTTGAAGTCACAGGCAAACAAGCCATTATCCTCAGGCAGCTGTGCCGGGCAGTGTCCTCTGTGGTCGCAGCTTTTTGTTTGCCTTTGTCTTGAGTTTCTGTTTCTGATGGAAGCATCAATATTCAAGTGTGCAGAATGAGTCAGATGAAGGGGTTGATCATCTTAATCCAACTGGACTCCCCTAGATTGACTGTGCCAGCAGCCCGAATGATCAAAGGCCACTTTCGCTGCGAGATCCCCAGAGCGACTCTATAGAGCTGTCAGATTATGTGCTTTGCCAAGATATACTGCCACTGCAATGAATGTCACTGCAACTTAAGATCCATGCAAGGTCTCTGCTCAGATAAAATAATTTTTTATTGTGGGGTTTTGAAAATTACATTCCTTCACATGCAAGAGAGACAATGAGAATGAGGTTTTTTTTTTTTTACATGTGCTATCGTGGCAACGGCAATTTATTTCCGCATCGTTCTTGTTGTGATTTTGGGTGGGGTTCAGAAAGGCAGTGACAAGAAGCAAGTCCCTAGATGTGAAACATGTCTTTAAAAACGGTGCGTCCGTTAAAAGCTCTGTCGGCTTTCGCAGTGGTCCAGCTACATCCGAGCCACTGTGAGGAAAGAAAAGGGCCTCCCTATTTTGGTTGAGCTGCTGCGCTCAGACGTGGACAAAGTGGTGCGAGCTGTGGCTGTCGCCCTACGCAACTTGGCGATGGACAGGAGGAACAAAGACCTGATAGGTACAGACTCCTTATAGCTGTGATCGGCATGAGCTCGGCTCCCTTACCTGCCTCTCGTGCTTTTTTTGTGTGTCTCTCTGCTGTCACCACAGGGAGCTATGCCTTGAGGGACCTTGTCGGCAACCTGCCGTGTGGGCAGCAGCATCCGGCGAAGAATCTCGAGGGTGATACGGTGGTGTCTGTTCTGAACACCATCCATGAGATCATTACTGATAACCCAGAGAACACCCGAGCTCTCATACAGGGTCACGCTGTTCAGAAACTAGTGGCCATCAACAAATCAAGGTGCTTCAATAGCCTGCGTGTAACTGTCAGCCCATAGCTTTGTTTAGTAAAAAAAAAAAAAAAAGCACACATTTTCCATTTATTTATTTGACATCGTTATTTACACGCTCTTGGTGATTTTGCCGTCAGCCAATCGGCACGGGAGACGAAGGCAGCTTCCCATGTGCTCCAGACAATATGGGCCTACAAGGATCTGAGGAACGCGCTGAGCAAGGCAGGATGGAACAAGTGTCACTTTAAGGTACTTATTACTGTCTACAAAATCAGCATGCATAATGTATCCGATAAAATACTTTAGGGTAAAACATCCTTTGCGGCGATGTTGCGATGACTAAATAAATAAGTAGCTGTATGCCACTGTGCTTTAATTCATTTATTCATTCTTCAACATTAAGGTGTGTTACCATCTGAAATGAAGCAGGCATTTATAAAATCAGAACAAGAGAAAAGCACATCCAATAACATAATTCCATTTTGACTTTCCAAGCCGACGTCATCTACTGGAGGGACTAAAAAATCCAAGGCTGGGAAGAAAGGCAGCGACGACATCACCTTGCCTCTCATGGACAAAAACCAAGGTCGGAAAGATATTTGGGTTTTATTCAGCCAGTAAAATATTATTCAGTCACAATCTGAATGTGGAAAAAAAGTGTCCTCCAGCTCAGAGAAGCGAAATGCTTAAAAACAAGACTGCAGAAGAATGGGCATGTTCAGCACCAAACATAGCCTTAAGCCAATGATGTGCTGCCAAGGTTATCAGCGCCGCTGACTTATTAGCCTGAGCAGCCTCTCCCAGAGGCAGAGCAGCCGGGTCACGCATCGCCAGTCACATTTCATTTGTTCCAAGAGGGCACTCACATTTCCACGTCAAGAGTGGAACCAGAGCTCCCCACTGAAAAAGGGCTTTTTTTCTTCCCTCTTAAGACCTTAAACGTGAATTAAAACCTTCCTTTTAGAATATGAATTTTTGTGGGAATAGATAAACATTAAATTAATTAATGGCTTTAACCACAAAGTCCCGGAACTTCATAGATAATCACTGGGAAAGCTGCAGCGCGATGGCCGAGCCTGCGCAGAAAGAACTGCTCATGGAGTAATGCATTCTTTTGGTTGCTGGTTAATGTCAAGGTGAACTGACTGAATATCCTTTTGCATTGATCTTACGCCTTCACTGACATTCATCTAATGTGTCCGGTAATGAACGTTTTGGGGCGGCGTCATCCTGGGACGCCTCGGCGAGCTGCCGATTGAGGGAGTGAATGAGCCCATCGTTTAAAAGAGCAGGCAAATGTTTCTGTAGAAAGCGATTCATATAATGTCTCCATTTTCTTTTCCTCGCTTTGCGTATTATCTACTTTCCCACAGCCTTGCTTTATTTATTTGATGCTAATATGAGTCATCGTTTTAATTTGCAGATGTTTATGCTACTTTGGAGCCGAATGATAGAGTTGGAGATGGAAAGGGAACTGTTGTTGAAAGAGATGCCCACCAGGTAATCTGTATTTGAACCTCCTCAATACTACTACGACGACTACTACTAACTACTACTACTACCACTTTGTCTACACATATCCATAACATCACGTCATCTATTTTGTTTGCATATATCCTGACCTATAGGCAATAAGTGAGAGGAAGCACTTCATCAGAGCTGGCAGGCCTGCAGTGGGCCTGATGGACAACAAGCCCCCACCTCTGGACTCCTGGGTGTAATAATGACAACATGGCAGTCCAGGCCAGTCAAACCGGTCAAATCCTTAGAGACACTTTTCCATTGGTGAAACACAGATTTGCCCCATCAAGTCATTCTTGTACAAACAGACAAACACATTTAATTAGAAAGAATGCGTTTATAGGAAATAATGTTGCAAACATTTACAGATATATTACAGATGTATTTATTATATGGAAGTAGATTCAAAGGATTTGGACATTTAGGACGATTAAGTGTCTGAAACTTAGAATGCATTATAACTGACACCCGAAATAACTAAATATGCAAGAATCATGACTCCAAAGAATATACAATTTACAGTTTGTATTTTAAAGCTACACTAAGTATGAGATTCTTAATACAGTAATTCTCTTCACGCCTAAAGTGACACGTGGGTCTGTTTGATGTCCGTCTCCATGGTTTCTGAGATTAGAACGATAAAATATTTTTGGTGATTTTTAGAATCAGAATCAGAAAAAAACCCCATTTGAATCAGAAACTAGACGATTAAAATTAGGCGGCAATCAAAAACACACATCATGATGGAATTCAATTTATTGTCGATAAACCTAAATCTGAATAGACCCGGAGGTCATTAAAATCCTCTCTATTCCATTTGTTTTGATAACAGGCAAAATGGGATTGTAAATCTGTAACAAAGGACTGTTAATATTCTAAATGAAGGTATTTATATTGTAATATTTATTGTAATACTCATGTTATTGATTAAAGGTCATTAATGTGTATTAGCTAAAACTCATACATAATCTCACAGTCAAATCAACTCTGCTTTGCAGTGGTCTTTATTTTATTTTGCATTGCGATGTGAAATGAAAATGAAAATAAATGATGTGCATAATTACTCTTTTTTATTTATTTATTTCTACATTTTTCTACTATAGATTTTATTCTACTCAGTGAAACAACCAATCATATTTATTCTATTCTAATAGGTGCTCTTACTACATCACGATTTAAATGAAGAAGCATTGCAGTGCCTGATTTTTGATCATGTCACATGCAGGATTCAAAAAAAAGACTGAAGTTCAAACAGCAACTCGGGTTAGGATGCATTTGTCAGGCATAAAAGAGGTCAGGCACTCGGTATGATATGCAACTTTTCAAAAACACTTTTCAAAACAGTCTCGACTGTCACAAACTGAAAGTCATAAAGGAGGAACATACTGAACATATTTTCCATGCTGTGACCAACTCTTTCACAACAAATATCTAAAGTTATTTACATCCCACGCCGACTTCAAACTAACACCGCCTTTTTTTAAGGAATTGCTCTGGTTATTTTGTCAAATTACTTTGTTTGCCCCCCCCCCCCACACACACACACAATTTCTTTTTGATTAAAAGCAGTTACCAAGTGCCTCCTCATGCTGGAAAACGTTGAGTCTCTGTAGAATAAAGAGACCTGCTCTTTTTGGTATTTAAGTTGATCTATATACAATAAAATAAAATAAAATAAACATTTGTTTCCAGCATGATGCAGCAGACTCATAAATCAAGGGTGTTAATCTAAAGACGCTGTAAGGAAACGTTTTGTAGGCTGTAAATGGCGATAAAATAAGAGAACAAAGAAATCAAAATCTGCGGAAATCATGGATAGTCCTTACTTCCTGTTGGCGGGGAGAGAGAGAGAGGAGGGCCGAACATGTCAGCGCAGCCCTGCCCTCGGAACCAAACCACAAGATCAACAAGGACAAAGCCGTTTTCTCATTGTCCCCAACAGCAACCGGCTGTCCGCTAATGAAGGAGAGTCGTTACTCGAAAAGGTTGAACCAGTTTGCAGATTCACTCCAAAGGATCCGTCACATCTCCTCGTCCGAAAACACTGTCTCTGGATTTAAATTGCTCTTCCTCTCAACTATGACCGTTTCACTCCGCTCCATTCTTGCGTTCGTCCGCTCAGCGAGCGTCCTGCTTCTGATGTTGACTGGTTTGAGCTTGAGCAGTCCCATCAGGTCGCCTGAGAACCATCACAGGGCGTCAGTCAGTAGGGGCGCGGGTGTTAATCCGCTACTTGATGCGCAGGACTTTCTGAGCCATTTTCTGTCCACAATAAACGTCACAGAGCTGAGGCCCCAGACCAGGTCCCTATCTGCCCATGAGGAGCCACCAGAGTTCATGCTGGAGCTGTACGACCGATTTACCCACGACTCCGCTGCTGTGCCTTCGGCCAACATTGTGCGAAGTTTCAAGAACGAAGGTACAAACTTGTAAAACGTATCGGCTGCACAACTATCTTTAAGTTGTTGTGGTAGAGAGGTCCGCTTTAGTTTTGTTCCCAAGTGGTCAAATGCATTAAGATTTGGGTTGTAGACTCGGCCCAGAGGCCACCCTAGAGGTTTTTGACGAACTCGGGGATGAGACTCAACAATCTTTTAAAAGTTACATAGTTGCAGCTTTAAAGTTTGTCTGTCATATTTTTGGAAATTGTGAAAAAAAAATTAAGAAATTAAATTGTGCTCATATTTGTCATTAGAATAACTTAAATATTTAAAATATTGGCGAACTCTGATTTATGAAAATGCTATAAATGTGAATTGTTTTCATTCAAACAAGACTTGATGAGAAATATGATGACAAAATAAACACACCTATTAAAGTTTTATCGTTATTGCATGCAGCTTGATTCCTAACGATCAAACTTGACTTTTGGTCACAGAAACATTCCAAAGACATTGAGGCACACTTGTTGATATTTTTTTTATTTCAGATTCCTCCCCATACAGTATAACAGCCCAGGGTGTCAGGATATACCCTCTGCTGTTCAACGTCTCAATGTGCCATCATGAGCACATAATTACAGCTGAGCTTCACCTTTTCACCCAGGTCCAGAGGGCCCACAGACCACACGCCGGCATCGACTCCAAGGTGACCATCTACAAAACACACGAGGGCACTGCTTGGGAAAAAGAGGCGGGGAACAAAGGGAGAAGGAGGGGCAAAGGGGAGGTGGTGGAGATGAAGGATTTGGAGGAACTGGTGACAAAGCATATCCATGCCAAAGATAACAGCTGGGTGTCGTTTGACCTGACTGATGTGGTCAGACGCTGGCTGAAGTCGGGGTGTGCAACTCCCAGGCTAGAGGCGCGCGTTGCAGTTCTGAGGTCAGAGAAGGTGGCACAAGACGGCGTGCCAGAGGCGGGCAGGAGGTTGGTTGAGGTTGATATCGACAGGAGCTTGGAGGGGAAACACAATGCAGTGATGGTCGTATTCTCTGAGGATCAGAGCGGAGGCCAAACACTGGACAAGCAGGAGCTCGACCAGATGATCCAACACAAGAATGACCTTCTCGGAGACATGGGCTGGAAACGACAACCTTTCGGGGGGCGCGTTAATCGCAACGGTGACCGCGCTAACCGGGGTGAGCGGGGCTCTCTTCTGGAGCTGCAGCCCAAGCTTAACTATGACGCACCCTCCCGAATGCGCCGCAGCGTTAAGCGCGAGCCGTGCAAGAGGACGCCACTCTTTGTGGATTTTAAAGACATTGGCTGGGACACGTGGGTCATTCAGCCTCTGGGCTATGAGGCGTATGAGTGCAATGGTGTTTGCAACCCACCTATGACCTCTGAGGTCTCGCCTACTAAACATGCCATAGTGCAGTCACTGCTGAGTGTTAAAAGTCCAGAGAGGGTATCGCGTGCCTGCTGCGTGCCCACGAAGCTGGAGCCCATCTCGCTCCTTTATCATGAAAACGAGGCTGTCACATTCAAACACAAGTATGAGGGCATGGTGGTGGCAGAGTGTGGCTGTAGATAGTCCTGTATCATCTATCTATCATCTATCTATCATCTATCTATCATCTATCTATCATCTATCATCTATCTATCTATCTATCTATCTATCTATCTATCTATCTATCTATCTATCTATCTATCTATCTACTTTCTATCTATCTATCTATCTATCTATCTATCTATCTATCTATCTATCTATCTATCTATCTATCATCTATCTATCATCTATCTATCATCTATCTATCATCTATCTATCTATCTATCATCTATCTATCTATCATCTATCTATCAATCTATCTATCATCTATCTATCTATCATCTATCTATCATCTATCTATCATCTATTTATCATCTATCGATCATCTATCTATCTATCATCTATCTATCTATCTATCTATCTATCTATCTATCTATCTATCTATCTATCTATCTATCTATCTATCTATCTATCTATCTATCTGTGTAAAAACACAAGTCTAGACTTAGTTGTAAATTAGGGACGGACACGAATCTGTGCTATGTGATGTATAAATTTGTAATGTACAAAGGTAAATCACTTTTTATGATATTATTGTATAATGCGTATCCTGCAAAGTCCTTTCACACAGCGTTTACCTTTCAGAATACGCATCACACCTAATTGTAAATGGCAGCAGCTGGATGCATTCTGACAAACATGGTATGAATGTGAAACAAAAGACAACCTAAGTTATGCTACTCGTCTGGATAGCGTGTCTCAGATGAGACTAACTCCATATTGTAGGGTCACATCAAGAGATTAATACTGCAGCTTTGTTGGGATATCATCTAAAACAACATTCTTGTGAATACTTTGGAATATGTTTGCGTTTGTTTGGATTATCCCCGTTGCAGCGTTGGATGATGATCTTCTGAAGAATTCTTCCCATCTTCATCTTTTTCTCCAGAAATGACTCCTATAACTGAAACGTTCCTTCGTACAAGCTATATATCAGTCAGTCAAAAATGTCAAAGTCAAAATGCTGCTGCAGATTTGTAAAGAGCATTGCTTGTTCCTGTGTTCTGAATGTCGGAGACACTAACAATATTTAATAATTACTACAAAAATGTGACTTTTTTTTCTTTCTCCCTTCTCTTTTTGCTTGATAAATATCCGAATATATATCTTCAATGAATTTTAATCATCATTTGTGGCTTTTTGGCTGTAAAATGCACAATTTATCTTCACACCTCGGAACGATCGTATCCCGCTTTTGGTTCTCACGCCGACATTAATCTTGTACGGTTGCTCAAATAAAACATCCGAAAACGACACATTCACTGAGTGATATTTTTTTTGACATCTTGAACGCCCCTGTTTCATAGTCAGGTTATCGCAGCGCTCTCAGCCTAACAGCAGCCTTAATCACCGTCCCTCCAGCATCACATGCCTGGCGGGCCTCAGCTCTGCCCGCTTCCATGCCATAGCGATAAGGAGGTGTCGGCGCCTGGAGTCTTGTGGACTGTCACTCAGGATGAGACACCGCTCCAAGTGGCTGTATTTGTGAGAACCTGGTGTCAGATTCCTGGTCTCCAATGCCAACATGCTCTATTGACAATCCTTCCATCGGGTTGCTTTGTGCCCTCTGAACCCTCCCACTTCTTTTTTTCCCCTGACAGGCGCATGCTGACTGCCCTTGTCAAGGCCTCGACAACTGTACAAATGGAAAACAAAAAAATACATTCAACATCATCACCTGGCTTCTGCTATTAACAGTCGGAAGCAGATAACAGCAATGGGATAACACTGTTGAACTTTTTAACTTCGTAATATCCTCACTCCACACACACACACACACACACACACACACACTTTTGGATAGGCATAAGTATGCAGGGTAGCCATGTTGAGGTTACAAGGAATAGACGTAAAGACGGGAGAGGACTTCAGGTACCTTTAGGCTCAACGGTGCAGAGTGATGGAGAGAATGCGGAAAGGAGGTGAAGAACAGGCAGGCTGGAATGGATGGAGGAAAGTATCAGGTGGGCTCTGTGATAGGAGAGAGTCAGCGAGGAGGAAGGGAAAGGTCTACAAGACAGTGGTGAGGACAGCCATGATGGACGGCTTAGAGATGGTGGCTCTGAGGAAAAGACAGGAGGCGGAGCTAGAAGTGGAGGAGATGAAGATGCTGAGGTTCTCCTTGGGAGTGACCAGGATGGACAGGATTAGAAATGAGACAATAAGAGGGACAGTGAAGGTTAGAGGTTTTGGATACAAGGTCAGAGAGGACAGACTTTGATGGTTTGGACATGTCCAGAGAATAGACTGGGGACTATATCGGTAGAAGGATGCTGATGATGGAGCTGCCAGGAAACAAGGCTAGAGGTTGACCCAGGGACAATTTGGAGTAATCAATTCTCCTAAAAAATAAATAAATAAAAAGCCACAAAAAAGTGGCTTTTTTCTGCTCGCCAATGTGTACAGCCACATTCTGCCCCCTAAACGTTTAAATGTTAATATACTCCCGCTAATCAAATATTACAGTGCTACTTGCATGTTTTATTATTGTTTTAATCATTGTTTATTGATAGATTTCTTCAACAGGAAAACACGTGACGTCCAGCAGCGCCACGCCTTGAGTTGAGCGCATCGCCTCGCCATCGGTGGAGCGGATTGTTGTTGTTGTTTATTTTTGTGCCAAGCTATCCGGTAAGAAATTCCTCCCTTCTGTCCTTTGTAGTTTAATAAAGTACCGCTAGAACTAGTTTAGGCGATGTGACATCTTTTAATTCCCTTTGGTAACGGATTTGGTCAACCTGAAAGGAGGAAGCTAGTTGATCAAAAGGTTTTTAGCATTAGCTGTTAGCTTATGTGCTCGCAAGCTAGCCGAAGCAGAATTTACACAAGCTAACTGCTTAGCCGCGGCGACCTTGTCGTCTTCTATTACCGGACAAGGTCTCCCGGGAATTTATTGTAAATCCTTAAAACGAGTTTGCATTTTATTCACGGAGTGATAAACCAGTGATTCTTTGAACTAACGCTAACCGTGTTACGGTACGTGCAGTGAAGGCTAATGTCAACAGAACCGCTTAGCATTAGCAGGGCAGCGTGTTTCGTGATGCTCACAATAAGCGGTTTATTAACATCGGCTTGCATTAATGTAAATATCTCAAGGTAGAATAACGAGCACTATAATTTCGGTTATCTGTGGTTGTTGTGCTGAGACGTTTCTGGAAAGGATTCGATACCGACGCTTATTGCTAGGCTAGCTCTTGTACCCATCCGGGCTAACTTTTAACCCACATTTGCTGTGAGAATGAGCTTCTACTAATGTTTCTGCCGTGTGCGTTTAATTCTCAAATTACTTTGGAATCAGTAACATTATAATAAACATATTTTCCACATCACGTGCAGTAATCCTTGTATTTGTATTTTTTTTAATATAAATAGAGGATACCACAGGAAAGTCTCCCCAAGGTTAAAAAAAAACCCCCAAAGGAGCAAGATGTCGATCACAAACACTCCCACGAGCAACGACGCCTGCCTGAGCATCGTGCACAGCCTGATGTGCCACCGGCAGGGAGGGGAGAGCGAAAGCTTCGCCAAGCGAGCCATCGAGAGTCTCGTGAAGAAGTTGAAGGAGAAGAAGGACGAGCTGGACTCACTCATCACGGCGATCACGACGAACGGAGCGCATCCGAGCAAGTGCGTGACGATACAACGAACATTGGACGGAAGGCTGCAGGTAGATCGACAAG
The DNA here is from genome assembly GCF_040956055.1 of Brachionichthys hirsutus. NCBI lineage: Eukaryota > Metazoa > Chordata > Actinopteri > Lophiiformes > Brachionichthyidae > Brachionichthys > Brachionichthys hirsutus. The sequence goes on along the minus strand of NC_090915.1, from coordinate 4,914,497 downwards.
AATTTACAGTTCCAAGTCGCTCGCTGTTGTGTTTCGTGTAATTAATAGTTGGAGATGATGCGAATGCTGTTTTTCCTTTTGATCTTCAGGTTGCAGGGCGTAAAGGATTCCCTCATGTCGTATATGCCCGACTCTGGCGATGGCCCGATCTGCACAAGAACGAGTTGAAGCACGTGAAATATTGCCAGTATGCCTTTGACCTGAAATGTGACAACGTGTGCGTGAACCCGTATCACTACGAGAGAGTCGTCTCTCCGGGCATCGGTGAGTACGGATCGGCTACGTCGGTGTTATTCTGCATCCTATTCAATTCTAACGATAAAGCCCATGTTTTAATTTAAAAAAAAGAAAGAATATTGTTCTGCAGAAATGCAATTGAGATCTAAATCTCTTCTCCTTCATGCAGACTTGTCAGGACTGACCCTTTCCGGCTCAGGTACAGCACTTTCACAGTTTTCTCATTTGTTCTTTGATCGTTTTGTTGGCGACCGTCTGCCCTCACTTTGTCTGCTGCCTTCACGCAGGACCGCTTTTAGTGAAAGACGAGTACGACTATGACAACCAGCAGTCCCACTCGAGCTCTGAAAGCCACCTGCAGACTATTCAGCACCCCCCATCCAGGCCTGGCCCACAGGAGACCTTCAGCAGCCCATCCCTCCTCCCTCCATCGGAGAGCAGCAGTTCAGCTTCCACCTCGGCTTTCTCTACCATCAGTGCCGGACCTTCAAGTAAGAACCGCATCAGGACTTAAATGTGCAGGTGGGACCTCGCTTTACGACGGATTCAGTTACGACAAGCGTTCCGAAATTTAAAGGTATGTGTTTAGCCTTTTAATCGAAGAGAGTATTTCATTCTCGCGTCGCTACCAAAAAGAAAGTATCAGGACAAAACGTTTGCCCAGTCATTGGCTAACGGGATTCGTTTAGCGACGGGGTCGTCGGATCGTAACTCAAAGTTCTTATTTTCTTTCAACGGACTTCTATTTTCATAGCCTTTTATTTATTGTATTATACATACAGACCCTAATCCCAGCTGGAGCAGGAACAGCAGCTTTACCCCTGCAGTGCCCCAACATCAGAACGGGCATCTCCAGCATCATCCAGCCATGCCTCACACAGGCCATTACTGTGAGTTGATGGGGGGGGGGGCGGGGGGGCACACACACACTCTCACATCAGGACTAAACATCTGTTTCATTCACGAGTGTGTCAAGCACATTGAGATAATTAGAACAATGAGCTCTGTTAATTATTTAGCTTAACGTTGACTGTGGGGCTGTTAAGTTACCCCTGAGCCCTTTCGGTTATTGAGTCTTCAATAATTTACCGGATTGAAACGCCGTAATATCAAACGGAATGATTTCAGACGTTTGCAGCACCAAAACGCAGATCGCGTTTCTCAATCAGGCTTTTAACATGTTTAATGTCAAGTAAAAAGTGTGATGAATCCGGGTAAAAGACGTGTCGTTACGTTTGACGCTAGAAATCAGCCTCCACCTCTGAATGTTTTCAGTTTCAGCGCTGATCTCTGCTCGTTTTGTAACAATAATGTCGATTTTCTGAATCACGTCATCCTTTCAGGGCCTGTCACCAATGAAATCGCGTTTCAACCCCCCATATCCAATCACCCCGGTGAGTATCAAGCCCCCGACGGAGGACAGCCCAAATATTTGACATGGACCACATGTTGACGACGTTTGACCCGACCCGTTTGCTGCTTTGCTCCAGCTCCGGAATACTGGTGCTCCATCGCGTACTTTGAGATGGATGTGCAGGTCGGCGAGACATTTAAGGTGCCGTCCACGTGTCCCATCGTGACTGTGGACGGCTACGTGGATCCATCGGGAGGCGATCGCTTCTGCTTGGGCCAGCTGAGCAACGTCCACCGAACGGAGAACATAGAGCGAGCCAGGTACCCCCCCCCCCCCCAACGTCGTCAGAGGAAAGTGTCCGCGGCGTTTGGCTGATCCTTCCTCTCCTTCCTGTCCTCAGGCTGCACATCGGCAAAGGCGTGCAGCTGGAGTGTAAAGGCGAGGGGGACGTCTGGGTGCGCTGTCTGAGCGATCACGCCGTGTTCGTGCAGAGCTACTACCTGGACCGGGAGGCTGGACGCGCACCCGGAGATGCCGTTCATAAGATATACCCCAGCGCTTACATTAAGGTGGGGGCGTTTGCGTTCCAGTGTAAAGATCGTGCTCTCATAGTCTTATCGATAAAAGCTCAGCGTTTGAGGAGCCATAAACGCTTTTCAGGTGTTACTTGGTTAAATGTTAATCCAAGCCTGACCGGGGTTAAACGCATCATCATGAACGAACCCCTAAGAAGGTCAGATTCTCTGGGTTCTCTCATTGTTTTCTCTCTCTTGCCCCCCCCCCCCCCCCGCTAGGTGTTTGACTTGCGCCAGTGCCACAGGCAGATGCAGCAGCAGGCCGCGACGGCTCAGGCAGCGGCTGCGGCGCAGGCGGCAGCGGTGGCTGGGAACATTCCCGGTCCCGGCTCCGTTGGGGGCATCGCCCCCGCCATCAGTGAGTGCCGCCGCCGCACTTAGCTGCTAACGAGCATTATTATTATTAGCTGCAGAAATGATAACTCGGTCGCATCTTGGTGCAAAAAGATTGATGTCTCAGTGGAAGGTGTTTCGTGTTTGAGATTAGATAATCGGCCGACCAAAGCCTCTGAATAAGTTTTGATTCAACTTTCAAATGTGTAAAGTTTAGGATCACCGTAGCTGGAATGTTCACTATAAAAAACAAACCGGTGAAAAGCTTCAAGATTTCTGATTTCATACGTTTTAGATTATAAAAAGGTTTGTGTTCTAACTTTTTCCAGCAGCAGTAATTTAGCCCGTTTGGCCTGTTTGTGCCACATCGATCCAAATAGTCCGTCGCCTTTCATTTCCCTGCAGGTCTGTCCGCCGCCGCAGGCATCGGGGTGGATGACCTGCGCAGGCTGTGCATCTTGCGGATGAGCTTCGTGAAGGGCTGGGGGCCCGACTACCCACGGCAGAGCATCAAAGAGACGCCCTGTTGGATCGAGATCCATTTACACAGAGCTCTGCAGCTGCTGGACGAAGTTCTACACACCATGCCCATCGCTGACCCTCAGCCTCTCGATTGAGTTAAAGGCATGAACTGTGCAGAAAACACCCCGGCCTGTACGTTCGATCGCTTCTCCCGTGGGCCGTGAGTGCTGAAGGAGGACTGCGATGATGCCGAGTAGGTTGTGGGAACACGGATAAAAAGGTTGGCAGTATACTCTAAACATGCTGCGCTCACACCTACCGTCTGTAGTAAGATCAGTGACCGGGGGGGGGGGGTTAGTTCTGACAGGATCAGCCATTATTGGAACAGCAGCAGCAGTTATCCTGCGGGGCCTGGTCCTCCTTCAGTGGCTCTCAGGTGCGTTTATTCCCCCCCCCACAACGCTCGCAGATTGTTTATGTAACATTTATGTAAAATCATGTTAATCATTACTCATGCTTTTGTAAAATGTACGTCTTAAATATCTTGAAGTGCTGACAGTCCTTGTTTTGGTGTCTTTTCTTGTTATATATTGTCCTTCAGCGTAGGTAATTTTTAAAACGGGGCATCGGCTCCTTTTAAGACGCAGAACTGCTGGATTTAGCTGCTGTTGATTGAAGTTATGAAATACTTTATATAAAGGAACTGCTTTAACATTTGTAGTAGCCATTCTTTTAATTCGGGGGCCCACATAGCATCTGTTAGCAATTTGCCTCATTGCGTAGTATGTGTGCTTACTCCTTGTATCCGTACGATCGCTTAGCAACAGCTGAAGTTTAATGTTTTCCCCCTGATGACCTCGGTGAGACCACCGCCCGTTTCGCTTCGAGTATTACTTGGATGGCACTCGATCTATTCTGGACAACAGCTGATTAAAGAAAGCAGGGGATGAACTGGGAGGAAGTTGAAGCCATATTGATGCCAAATAAACATCCATGAGAAGTGAGGTCATCAGACTGCAGTATTTTCAGTTTTATCATTAGTGACAATTCGCTCAGCACTATTGATCAAACTTTACTTTATTATTTGGAGTATTTTATACTCTTGCTACCTTTTTCAGTGATGAGTCATAAATAGAAATGCTTTAAAATTACAAGGAGGTGCACGTTTGTGCTCATCTTCACAGTTGTGCGTTTGAATATATTATATATTCATTTACACACATAAATGAATGGTTAAATAAAATGTAATGGGCTAACGAGCAGTTGTGAATTCCTCTTCATTCAGAATTGAGTCATAATTATCAGGAGGGACACTTTCAACAAGAAAACATTTATTACTGCAAAGACAAGTCACAAAAGTTGAGAAAACACTAAGCTAGCCTGAGCTGAGATCTGAAATATTCAGAAAAACCAAACTACATGTGTCTGTAATAGTTCCTATAGTCATCAAAAACGACACACTAAATGATAACGTCTTTATAAATATAAAAGTCCCCTAATTGTCCTCCTTGTATATGTAAAATACACAATACAAATCACCCTACACGCACGCATCTGTTCGCTTTCCAAATTGAGAAGAAAAACTTAATGGCACACAAAGTCAAAGTCACATGAAATTTGTGTATATATTATATCAGATACTATACATTATCCAAAAAAATGAGAAAGGAGTCACAAAAGTACTTCAGCCAACATATCTGAAAAGGTTCACCAAAAGAAATCATAATTAGGACCCAAATAAATATTTTTTCTCCCAAATTTCTGATATATACATATTTAGGGTGAATCAAAAAAAAAAAAAAAAATTAAAACCTTCCCCAAATGCCACTGCCAAATGCTTGTGCTTGCATTAGAGCGTGCTACAGATGGCCACGACTCACCAGACTGTCAAATGGCACTTTGAAACATCCAGATATAAATTTAAACAAGTCACAGCATTCAAAATAAAAATAGCATTTCACAAAAAACAAATCACAATGATGAGGAAAAACATGACAAAAGAGAGCATTTCATTTACCTTGCAGTCGCTCTCTCCTCGTTCATTTACAAGTTCTTTACAATACAAGCCATCTGCAGGTCGTCTACTGTACGTAACCTACTCGGTATGTCTGTGTCTGTGTCGTCGCATCAATTACTATAATAATAGTCCAGGTCTTCGTGATTCCTCAACCCTGGTTGTCTTCTCAGTGGCAGGACCTGTGCAATGAATGTCTGCTTCTGATAGCCTCGATCTGTAGCCCACCCAAAGCCATCTGCTCTGGCCGGGGCAAAATGAAAGGCACTGGAGTCTGCTATGGGTCAGTGAAGCTGCCATTTTTTAAATATATATTTTCCTTCTGCTCCTACTACATGTTAATGAATAGCTTATTTCTCTCTCTAACATCAAATGGTTGAAAACGGGCTCATTTGCAACATGTTAGGAAAACAATCTTCAATTTAAAAAGTCAACAAAAATAGTAAAGAACAGTTGTTGGCAGCATTAGCGTCAGTCCAGTGGTTTGCCAGGCAGGTTTTAGAGATGCAGAAGCCAAAGAAAAATAATAATCATGGCCTGGCACGCAAGTTAAATTTATATATATATATATATTTAAAAAAATGGGACAAAGCTGAAAATCATCCGAAACATTTTCTAGCAGCACATGGTGGGCGTTCGAGACCAGTAAGCACTTATGATCCTAAAGCACACGATTAAGATTGAACGAAAACAAACCATTTTCACTTCAGGCACGGAAAAAATAAAAATAAATACAAGGTCACATCTACAACGTTGTTAATTTAAATGATAGAGTCGAGATTCAAAGGCTGAAAAAGCCACGAAGTGAGGAGGAGGAAAGAAACAAAAATAGAAATCAGCCACGAGGAAGAAAAATATGCTGCAAAAACCTTCATTCATAACTAGCTAGCCAGATTTACAATGATTTGGGAGTCACAAATGGATTGGAGAATGTGTCTTTGTAGCTGCCGATCATTTTCAGATTTCCCAAAATTGCATGAGAATGATGAAACAAATCAACCTTGCAGAGGTTTAAATCTAAACACACATATACAGCATATAAAAACAAACAGGCTGGCTCTCTGTTAATATTCAGCATCAGTGCCCATCGTAACATGATGTGATGAATGAGCATCAGAATGAAAAAAACAATAACACAATAAATATCAATAAATAAACATTTCTGCAGCTAAAGGGCATGCGCTGTTTAAGCAAGCATGACCCCCCCAAAAAAAAAAATATATTGACAGAATGCTCCTATGAAGAGGATTAATCTCAATATTCTCCATGACAAAGAAGCCTAGAAGAGTTCAAGTATAGCTGTCGTCTAATGAATCAGAAGTTAGTCTCCCCCCAATCCTTCCCCGCTTCACAGTCTATGAACTACCTACAGCCGAGCTACCAAAAGGAACAATCACGTTAGCAATCAGATCAACCGCACCAAAACAAAAAGCAACAAATATATGTAGTGTATCGTCATATTTATATATAATATACATATAGATCTATATATCTCTTTGAATATTACAAAATATCTACTTTTGGTCCACTGTATGTACAAAGATGGGTTTTTAAACAGGGAACAAAGAACCGAAAGAATCTGATGGCGCTAAAACTGAAGTGAACATGGATCAGAGGTGAGAGAAACTGTGAGAGATTCTCTCTGTTGTGTTGAGCTTTGTGCAGTACAGTGGTGTGTGTGTGTGTGTGCGTGTGTGTGTGTGTGCAATAAGGTTTGGTGACTGTGCTGCACGTGTCAAAAAGGGCTGGCACCACTGGTCTGAGGTAGGGCGACGCATGGATGTGTCCCAACACATACGCACAAGGCTTGTATAACACATGTACATAAAAACAGTGTAGAACTACGCATCCGTGTTCACACACACACAAACACACACACACGCGCGCGCTTCACCCGATAACAAGGCTAATGGGAGAGCAGGCCTCAAGAGGACAGAGCGAGGGCAGGAGAGAGGCTAAAGACCAGGATTCCGTTAAGTAATAAGCTCAGAAGAGCTTAATCCAGAGAACGCGGTGGGTGTGCGTCTGTGCCTGCATCCCTTGGTCTCTCAACGCTGATGAGCCAGACCAAATCCAGCCACAAATGCAGAGAGGGCGGTGGGCTTCTCTGCAGCACACAGCCAGGACTACGAGGACAGCTGCATTTCAGGATAAGGCACTATGATAAAGCCGAGGTACATTAAATCCCTGACGTTCCCTTCTGCTCTGCAACATGGCACTGTAAAAACAGGGCGGGCCAAAAAAAAACGGCTCACTCAGCTTCTGCTTCGTTGGTTTGGTTTTGGTCCTTCGTGAAATTAATTTCAATAAGACAGAAACGGCACAAAGACATAAAAAAAAAATAAGAGTAGGGCAACGTGTCGAGTGAGATTTCTCTCTCCCCCCACCCCCCCTCCAAAGATTACAGCTTGTCACGTTAACGGCACTACAGGGCATCTAGAATGAACAAAGGCAAGCGTCACGCACAGAGCGCATACAAAAGCTAGCATCGAGCAAGTGGTTCTGTACAGCCAGTCTTCTCAATCTTGGTTCTATTGAGACGTTATTAGCAGCACATATATCTCTGCAGGGCTTTTTCTTTTACTGGGGGCTGAACGTGGTTATCGGCGGGCGGCTACTGCGTGATTCTCAAACAGAGAGGAGAAAACTGCCCTCGGTTTGTTTTAAAACAGGAAATAATAGACATACATAGCAAGTCATCACTTTGTTTTTTTTTTTGTTTGTTTTTTTAAACTAGATACAATAGTAGTCAAAATATTTCCATCAGCTAAATGCATCTCGCTATAAACCATATTGAAAGGAAATCGGAGGGATGTGAGAAAATTAAAACCAAAACCAAACACGATAATAGCACCATGAGTTTTCGGGTAATACCAAACAAAAGTTAGAGCAAAATTATTTACAAGTTGGCAAAGGTCTTGAGTCGATCGATGACTTTGCTCCGACGGGATTAGTGACGTGGATTTGAGCTCCGAGACATCAGTGAATTGCAGGAAGTTTAGTTTTCCTTCAAAATAAAACCTGCTCCGAGATCAAACAGGCCAGATGAGCGCCTGTCCTCCAGATGTTGCATCATGATAAGAGCTCAGATTCACATGGAGAATCCGAGCAGTCAGGTGAGGGCAGCACATCTCATGGTTTTGCCGGCACTACCCTGCTGACTGCGTTTGATTGGGAGAGTAGAGCGCGTCCATAACGTGTGGAAAAACAGAAACATTCTAGACTCATGGAGAGAAAGATATGTGGAGAGTTCGATTGCAAAAATGGGCCGGACGAGGCGAGCCACGCCCTCGGACGCTCACACGGAGGCGTAGGTGTTGCCTGTTGCGCTGCAGTGGCGGATGGTGGGAGTACCAATGGATGGAGTTAGGATGTGCTCGGTGTGATCCTGTAGGGGCTGGGGGAGCGAGTGGAGGACGCCAGGTTGGACGACCCCCACCACGGGGTGGGACCCGTCCTCCAGAGCCCCGACCTGGATTACCTGGATTACATCATGGGCGGACTTCTCTCGCTTGGCGAGCGGTTCCCCAGACACTTCAGGGTCCTCCTCTAGATCGCTGTCCATCCCACTCGTTTCGTCTAGAGGGAGGGGGGGGGAGCAACACACACACACACACACACACACACGTGAAACATTAATGGACAGGAGGATTTACAGAGCCGGATTACAGTGACGATACTTCCTTGTGTTGCATGCAACTTATTATGTTATTGTAATTATGTTTAGTAATTAAAATGCTCACGTTCTCAAGCTGTTGCACTTTATACATTTTGCCACCTACCTTTATCAATGTTGCTCAGGGACAGGGTGTTGAGGCTGTCGAACTGAAGACGGAGACAAATGTCAGTTAGACGGACCAGAAGCAGCTCGTCGAGCCGGATTGTTTCTCTCCAACCTAAAAAAGGGACCGTAACAATTCGGCCAGTGGCAGGTTTACCTCCCCCATGACACCGATGGGCGTCTCCCCAGTAGCTTGGGCCACACGGTGCTCCACTAGAAAAAACATGTACTCGTCATACAGCAGGCGAATCAGATGGAAGGACCCAAAGCTGGCAGCGCTGCGCAGGGTCAGGTCCCTGATTACCATCGAGCTGCAGACACACACACACACAACAAACAAAGAGCGTCAACGTTTTATCATTTCCAAATGATGCTTCACCCCCCCCCCCCCCCCCATGTGGCTGATTTTATTTCCAACCTGTAGAAGGACCACTTGAGCAGGAACTGTCGAGCCGCCCTGGGGAAGCTGGGCCGGTGCTCATAAGGCTTGAGCATCTGGTTCACCACATTCTCTAGCCAGGCTGCCCACTGCTCCAAAGAGCTCTGCTGCTGCAGGGTGGCCTTGAAGTCCTGCTCCAAGTGCTGAACCACGCCCTCCTCGCACTGGCACACCCACGATGCCTGCTCCTAGAATGCAAAATAAAAGTTACACATCTAAAATATTTGGAGTTTTGTAACTGCAGAGCAAAAGTATAAAAAAAAAGAAGGGAAAGGTTCTTCTGACGGTGTGTGTGTGACACGGAACATCCAACCGACCTGCACGTTGGCAAAGTCAACACGGTTGAGATCACTCAGCATCTGGTTGATTTGTGACGTGTTTTGCAACACAGCACGCGCCGCTTGAGCCAGGTGGTTCAGAGATGTGTATCTGCGCAGTGTTTGCGCAAAGGCACTGACAGCGGCAATCTGTGAGAGCACACGAAAGCCAGAGTGTTACATGCCATTCCATACAACCCTCAGGTGTTACTATAGGAACCGGTGGCAGATGAGATTTTGTTGCGTAGCATCTGCACCTACCTTGATCTGGATCATTCTCTGCGGAATGGCGCTCATGGCAGTATTGAGCCATCCTTCCAGGCTTTTGGCAAAGTTGCGAATGGCTTGAGTCAAGGCACCTAAACGACAAAAAAAAAAAACAAGCCCAACAACGGCGAGTTAATCCTGGCGGTATGAAAAGCATTAAAGCGGAACACGCATCAAAAGTCCAAGACTCACTGGGAATGGGTCTCAGGACATCAGGAATGAGGATCTCCACAAGGGCCTGATACATTAGATGGTCACAGGCGCTCATCCATTTGATCACAGCCTCGCTTCTGCAGAGAGCCAGCAGCTGTGAGCAGGGCAGCCGTGCTTCGATCTCGCTCACGCCGCTGAGGAGTCAACGAATCACACTTAGGAAGACACCTTTGAAATGTTCAGATCCTCCTAAAAATATATTTAGTTCAAGTATGTTCAGCGAATGCTTTCTTTCCTCAAGACAGAGGCCACCCCACGAAAGAAAGCTGACCTCACCTGTTTTCTGTTACAGTGGCGCCCTCTACAGAGTCAGGGGGGGAATAACGCCAGAACGTCTGCCACAGCTTCTCGATTAGACTGAACTGGAGGTTGACGACGACGTCCAGGATAGCCTGAAACAAAAGAAGATAATAAACCAAGACTAGAACTGGATGGGGAGGAGAAAAATACGTAGGCATGTCAAAACCTCAGGGCACCAATCCCAAATTAACCGATGGCAGGTGCATCTGCTTTTTTTAATTTTTTAATTTTTTATTTGATGAACCGACTTGAATCATGGCATGAAACTAGACCACCTTTTGCCAGACCATAAGTCCTTGGCTGTCAACTGTGGATGACCTGGTCTCTTGTTTTCTTTCTAGACATTAGGAGAGAGTGATCGAAAACTTCACACGAAGAGAAAATTCTCCTCCAAAATGCCAGCCGCTGGCATTTACAAATCTCTCTCAGTATAAACACACATGACCTTTCTCAAAAGTTTCCACACCCTGAAGTCAGCCAAACTTTAAATGCATACTCTTACCAGCATTTTCTAATTAAAGATAGCTTATATTTGATCTAAATAAATGTATATAATTACGCATACCTATACATCACCAGCCACTTTATTAGGTACACCCTGCTAGTAAAAGGTTAGACCCCGGCTTTTGCCTTCTGAATAGCATCAATAGCAATGAAGGGGATTTCTTTCTGACGTGAAGCAGCGAATACAAAAACGAAATGAAGCTAACCTCACAGTGCTCTCTGTAAAGGGACTGGAGAGCTTTCACATCCTCTGGACCAATGTTCTCTGCATTGCTCTGCCCCAGGTCCAGCTCCACAAAGTCAGGGAGTGCTCGTGATGCATCTGTTGGGATAAAACAAATATATATAATATATATAAGGCAACAATCTGAAACACACAAATAAGTGTATTTTTATTTTGGTCTTGCAAACAACAGCTCTCTAAGAACTATGATTCTTCATGCAGTGCCGATACGTTGAAAGGAAAGCTTCTTAAATCTACGTTCTTAGAATTCTGAACGGGTTACTCGGCTGACCAAGGAACTGCTGATGGTGTTGGCTCTGTGCAATGACCGTCTGCTCTTCTGCGCCAGGAAGTGGCTGGCCCCCACCCGAGTAATTCTCCCCAGAGCAGGCATCAAACTTCTGCACCGGCTTGAACCTGAAAGCACACGGCTCGCCTCAGCTTATAGAGCGACGCTAGTGCTACCCGTGCGTATGCATGTCTGGTTTCGGCGTGCTACCTCTGTTTCTGCTGCACAGGCTGCTGTCTGAGGGCCATATACTGCATGTCTTCTTGTAGTCTATTGAGTGGGGAGTCTGGTTTCACACGGATACCATAGTAATGGTATTTGGAGTTCCCTCTGTAATGCAAAAAAAAAATGAAAGTAAAGAAAAATGTCAGGAGGTCAGATGAACTACATGTAGAACCCCATCAAATAAAAAAAATAAAATCTGCATTCTTTACATGTCCTTACGTTAGAGCAGAAAGAAAAAAAAAAAAAAGCCTAACCGTGTCCCGAGGCGCCTTGTACGAAGTCCCATGAAGATGGAGCGGATGAGTTTGCCAAAAGAAGCTGCGTTTACAGGGTCCAGTTTTTGCTCCTGGCAGTGGCGCAAATAATGATTGTAGAGAGTGGATCGTGGTAGACTTACGCCTTCTGCTGTCTCGTAATTGTCCAACAGCCACTGCAGCTACAAGGGCACACATTATTTCATTATTCAGTCAAGAGATTAACACACTGGTCCATGCACACCGTCTCAGACTGCGCACCCTCTTACCCAGGGTGCAGTGCGACGCACAACGCAGAGCCATGGCTTGTTTATTATGCACGGTATGATTTGTGCCCATCTGTACGCTCAAAGCCGTGCGCAATTGGCCATCAAGCAGTTGGTTTAAAATAAATCGCTGTATACATGTGTGTGACCTTTAAGGTGCGTATAAGTATGCAGAGTATTAGTGATTAAAATAGATCTTTAGCATCTCAGGTGATTTTCAACGATCATGCAGACAACTTTGAAAGGAGAAACAACGTGATTATTTTTCCATGCATGTGGGATTGCTGTTCAAAGTTCAAGGCTTTGCTCAAAGAAGTTGCCTATTATGCTAATTATCGACATTTCCTCCCCCATTAATCAGAGCGATTAGTTTCAGAATCATTTTGAACCGAACGGTGTAATTCATGCTTGGCAATGCGATAAAATTAAACCAATTATTTCACGTAATGCCTGTCCCATCTTAACAAGCGAACGGCAGATGGAGAGGAGCATATATGCACAGTATACTACGCTTTACAAGATTTAAACAGGGCCCTGCGAGTCTGTAATGCTGAGACTGCAGCATCACATCGCTGCAAAGCATTGCTATCGCAGCCAATGAATTTAAAGCGATAGTAACACCTGAAACCAGCAAAGAAACACGCAAGCATCAAAATCAAATATATACAGAAGCAGCACAGCAAGAGAGTGATGTTGGCAAAAGTCAAAGCAAGCAAGGTCATGCCGTCAGAAAAGCAACTTACATGGCTGTTGAGCAGCGAGCTCCTCTGACTCGATAAACCCTCCGATTTTTGGAGCGTCTCAATCGCCATTTCAATCTGACAAACCATGGAGCAGAGGACAACAAAATGTAAGAGGGAGGAAATAAAAACAAAAAAACAAAGCAACATAAAGAGTCGGTGTTGAAACATTAGTGGCCACTGGCAAAAAAAAAAATGAAGAAAAGATCCCAAAGCAAGCAACTACTAACCCAAGCAGAGGAGGACTATCTGTCCTCGATGGAAAATAAAACGCTCGGCGGGATCATCAAACTACACTGGAAGAAGCACAACTCTTCCAAGATCCCACCTGCACAGATCTACTTGTAAAAGTTGATTCGACAGGAGTTGTGCTGAACAGATGACTTGTGAGTCTATGTTTGTTTTTATTGGTGTTGCCTCCTTCATTCATGAATACTCAGAATATTCATTCGACTGATCTCGTCAAGTACATCATTCAGACGAGACAAAGGTGAGCGGGTATTTTGAGAGCGATCCCAATGTCCTCGTAAACTTGCGCACATTTTGAAGGCAGGGAAGCAAACATTTATTGGATGTTTTAAACATGGCTGACATTAACAAGCATCAATATTGAGTTCCTCCGTCACCAAGCTACATTAAAAACGCCAGGCATTCAGAGAATAGCAAAAGAGGAATGCGTAGTTTACGTACTCTCTCACCAGTCCTTTGTTTCAAATGCAAATTGTTTGAAAATGTATCTGCCGTGATAATTCCGCTTTACACCCATTTCGTCTGAAGCCTTGTGGAATGAGACGTAGATCTGCCCTTGCGAAGGCATGTGTGTAATTATCTTCTCCTGGTGTGTTTGAAATGTTTTCAGCCTGGGCGGGAATCTTAAATACCGTTTTAATTGACCTGCAAACGTTTTTGTGCTGTTATTTTTTTTGAAAGCGTGCACGCAGTCAGCTAATATGTTGCTCTTTTCACCGCATTAAGAACAATTCCATTCTGCCACGAGCCCAACCTCCGGAGAATGGACTTCATAGTGAAGCAGATAGACATGTGGAATGAAAATATTCACATGTACTAAAGAGAGAATAATTTGTTGGAGTGCTTTTCTGTAAATAACTTATGTAAGATGTACGCTAAAGGACTTTAGGTCTCCTGATTTAACGCACAACACATTATAGAGAAGATATACCGCACATCATCGCACTATTTGTCTCTTACCGGTATGTGGGATAATGTGTGCATTTTTAAATCCTGACACTAATATTCGTTACATCGATGAAGTAACGTGAAATCAGCGTGTCTACAGTAACAGAGGCAATTCTATAGGAGGGACTTACAGTAGCTGGGGAAGCTCTCGCAGTCTGAGTGGCGGGGTGGGGTCCAGCGTTGTCCATTATGTAAGCCCCAGGACTGCTGCAGATGACCTGACCACCCGTTAGATTCATGCTCATTCCTCCAGCGCCCCCTCCTCCATTGCTGGTCATGCCATGAGAAGTCCCCACGGAGGACACTTGTGATGAGCTGCCCTGCGTGTCAAAATAGCTCCCCCCACTGTTCTGGCTATACAGCTGAGGCTCCGAGTATGAGTAGGTTCTTCTGTTCAGAGGAGAGGTCAACAATTAATTATGAGGATAATCAGGAATTTATTGTTGTTTGAATGGTCAAGAGATTTTCAAAATAAAATACGTCTGTACTTAAAATCTTTTTTTTGGGGGGTGCCCCTCATTATATCATCCATCCAGGTGTCGGGTGTTGGATTTATTTTATAGTTCTGAGGAGTGGAGGACCGTAAAAGAGGCTTCCAACCAGCTGCTGTGGACATGCAGTGTGTTTTTCTGAGAGTGCAGCTTGTTAACGGTTTGTAGCCTCGTTCCTAAAACCCAGGGGACCCCGATCAAGCACCAGCACTTAAAAGATGGCTCTACTTCTGGTCATTCTCAGGTGACTGAGCACAAACTCTCAAATGGACCCTCGTCAGAAAGGAAAACAGATCACACACACACACACACACACACACACACACACAAAATACAAAAGGCACCCTCCTTGGCATCATGTGCTTGTGACATGAACGATGGTGTGACGAGACTTGAGGGGAGGAAGAAGCGGCTGCAGAGACTCAGCACTAATATTTGTGGAGTGGTGTAACGCCATTGCTGGGATGCTAAGATTGACTCACATGTTTCCATTTGTGTAGACGCCGCTGCTCTCCTCCACATACTGCACCTGTGCTGGGTAAACATGCTGAACCTGTTGAACAGTCTGGGCCTGACAAGTCAAATTTCACAAGTTAATTTAAATGACCCAAATCAGAAGAAATGCACGTGCAACAGAGGCTCGGGCGTACCTGTTGCTGGACAGGCACCTGCTGGGCTGGGCCGGTAGGCTGGACAGGCACAGTGGTCTGAAGAGGGACAGTGGAGGTGGAGTCAGCGCCTGCCTCAGGGGTCTGCATGGCGCCTAAATCAGACGCAAATACAGAATGCTCTCAGGCTGCAGGCAGAAAGGGCACACCTTCAGAAAATCTAACAATTCTAAATAGATGCTCATATAGCATTAGCAAAAAAAACGTTTTAAATATACAGGTACACACATGCAAAATGATACAGTATTACTGTATATCATTTTAAAACCTTATTAAACATATTCTGTGGCACAATGAATAGTTAAAAAGCAATAAAATTAAATTAAAAAGAACAAAGACATAATCTTTGTATAGAAGAAAATAAATCCAATAAATACCCGCAAAAGTTTGTTTAGCAAAGACACAAAATATGCTTAAATGAGACACTAATCTAGTCGTAAGAGAAAATGTACAATTTCACCAGACCACTGTGTGCTTTGCCCAAGTCAATGCCATTAAAGCTGCTGAAGAGCAACTCTACCCCAGCGCCAGTTTCAGCCTCATGGTACTCAATGTACTAATAGCCTCATGCATCAACGACACATGGCCTCGTCTCCATGTCCACAGCCATAAAGCAAGTTAATATTTGACAAACTCCAAATGGATGAAGTCAGTCACCACCTTTACAGCTCGGTTTAACATTGCTGGAGATTCCGGGAGTACCTGGACCAGTGCTAAGAAGAAGAATATGATCCAGGAACTATTTTTAAGTATCTTGGCGGGACTACAGCTGAAAAAGATAAGTGGCGGAACAGAGATTTGAAAAAAATGCATCTACTGTATTCTATGGGCTAAGCAAACTCTTCTGAAGATACGAGTGAAGAGAAAGTGATGGCCAACCTGTGTTTAGAGAGTAATAATAATCTGGTTGCCATCACTTATTCCTCGCAGGGCGAGGCCAACTGCTCCTCATCACAGTTTCCATGAACAAGCCTCTCTTGGTTAATTAAGCTAGGTCTCTCCACACAGCTTTGAATTTCTCCAGGGACAGCCGAACCCTTCGCTTCATCTTCGATATCACAGAAGCCTTTTTCTTGGGATGAGGACTAACGTTTTATTCGTGTCGGGGTTGCTGCCTTCAAAGTTTGGCTACAAAGCCGAGTCTGACGCATTGAGAAAGGCAGAGGTTCAGGGGAAAAAAAAGAACTCTTTAAACATACAGGGGTGCTGTGATTCATTAACCTAAAGGCTACTGCTGTCAGGCTGTTTCCGACATCTTGAGGAGGGGATGTGCGTACGCATCGCCGCCAGCAGGATGCACGAGGAAAATAGACTAGTATCCAGTTTAAATATTTACATTCTGAGGCACAGTTAATGATCAATTCACCCAAAGGAAGACAAATCTGGCCGCACATAAGGCAAGGCAATAAGCCAATGGATGCAGGCAGATGCGATCAAAATATCAGGTTGAACTGCATCATGCGGCAGACGCTACACCAGTGCTGAGAAGGGTGTGTAAATGTGAGCAGAAAATAATGTAGGCTTGTTCTCCATCGTGTAATTTAAAGACCCAAGTACATGGGCCCAGACTGAGAACACCTAAAATGAAGAAAAAATAGCGGGTCTGCATCACAACACACACTCCTGTTGCCTCACTCCAACCCCCTTTACAAACACGCACACCAACACACCTCCTGCCTCACCATTCAGGCTCTCCCTTGTGGCCCACTTAAATACTGTGCTCCACTGAGCAAGTGCAAGCTCTACAAAGACACAGAGGAACAAAAGCCACCAAGGAGGGCAACGTCTTGCCCCACGTTTTCTCCCCTCCATTCTGTCAGCTAACATTACAAGCAACGGAGAGCAAAGAGTGCGCAGGTTCGGATTCACCTAACAGAAAACACACTGAGGAGTGGAGGACTGTATACTTTGTACCTCTAATGATCATGCATGTAGTCTACCGAAACAAATGAGAGCTTGTGAACCAGGCTGAAAAGTATCAAATACTAAAAAATTGCTTCACAAACACAGACACACAAACACCACAGGGACACACACACACACACACGTACACACAGCAAATGCAAACAAAGGCAAGACGGCAGCGTGATCAGGTGCAAAGCAGGAAAACAGGTGGAAGGAGATCTACCGTAATTGGGAGCTGAAGTGTGTGCGCATACACGCGCACGTATGTGTCTTTGTGAGTAGAGAAGGGCATGCAAAGCGCTATGTTGTTTAGGAAATGGGGTTTGAGCTTATAGAAATACTGGGTGTGACTTGTCTTTTTGTTTTGATTTAGAGAAAATTTGCATTCAAATATGGATACAAGTAAAAAAAAATTTATTCTAGCCAAAGGTTTCTGAAAAAATCATTAGAAATGACCAGATTGATCATTTCTGCACCCCATTTCTGGGTGGCTGTGGGAGCTCACAGGCCAGATGTGTGCTCAGGAAAGAAACAAAAACAAAACCTTTAAGTCTCCTCTTTCATCAGCAATATACATTATTTCTGTTGGGCGAGGAGAAAAACAAAGCTAAACACGATGTATTCCGCTAAGCCATGAAAATGGATGACTGAATAATTGAATTAATCTGGCCCTCTTTAAGTAATTGGAAATGAAAGAGGATCCAGGCGGCAGGTGGCATGGTGCTATTTCTGCACTGCTGGACTACAGGTAAGTGGTAACATGATCGTATGACTAGCAGTTCCCAACATCCTTTTGTGTCTGTGTGAGTGACGGTGGAAGGGTGTCTAGTGCCAACCTATCTTTGGTTGAATGTGATAATAGCTTTACATTATTTTGAGATTTCAGAGCAGTGTGCATAATTGCACCGTCGATATTTTGACCGGCTTGGTTTGGAATTACTTGCACATCATCAACAGGTCTTTCATCATACACAGATCCAACTAGTACTTACAATAACAACTGTGAGAGAATCAGCTTCTCGGGGCGATCATTGGGCAATTAAATTGTTTTTAATTACTGATAAACACATTTTCAGCGGTTGACACACACAGACCTAGTTGGACAGGAGTTCCTCCACCCACCTCTTTCCATAAACACATGAGTGAGAGATCGCAGCTGTGCAGGAGACCCAATGGAGCAAAGTGAATTTGTGATACACACACAAAAACAATATAAAAGCATCCACCTATATGACCCACCAACAAGGAGTGAGGAAATTCCATATGAAATATATCTGATTTAATCTAGCCTAATTTTATTAGCATAAATCAGTCTGGAGCAACATCTCCAGTGGCTGAAAACACTCATCTTTCCCTTTCTTGTGTACCCAGGTGTATATATACACATACTTGCACAAATGTAATATTTTTTAACAGTAAGCTAATATTCTGGAGTATATCTACATTGAATGTGGAGGGACTTTTACTTTTATCAGCCCAGATACAGAACGTGCAAAGGAGAAAACCAAAAAGATTCCTCATCAAATAAGGAATTGTAATGATAAATCGGCAGGTGTTATTCCCCCCCCCCCCCCAAAGGCAACTACTGCAAAAAAAAAAAAAAAAAAAAGATCGTATCCATCTGATGCCACAAAGAGGACAGCTGGGAAGCTAGCGAAGCTATCTTGCTCCCTAAGACAAAAGGGAAAGTAAAAGGCTCAGCTATCGCCAATAACAATTATGAATTTTGGCTCACGGCACTTTGTCGCGCTTATCTCGAGCGACGAGATTTTAACTAAACGAAACACAAACTTAATATATCGCGCAACATCAGCCACAATATGGGACACCGACGGGCATTGTGAGGTTAGCAACCTTAGCAACAACAGACACCTGCTCCTGCTCCAGCTGACCAGCTAGCATCAGTGACTGGCCGGAGCCTATGCTACAACTCACTACGCTAAGTTCACACAAACACCGAAAAGGATATTTTTTTATTTCACCGCACTGACCACGTTTAGGCTCGTTTTTTAAGCGACCAGCCACCCCCCCCCCCCCCCCCGGGTGGAAGAACAAAGCTAGCTGCTGCTAGCGAGCAGGACCTCGGCACAGCTGTGAATATCTTACAGGCAACGTTAGCAAGCGAGGCTAACCACGTCACAAAGAAACATCCCGGCTAGCCAAACTAACCCAAGCTATTCGCCGAGCCCTTCCATTCAGTGGAAGACAAAACGCAACATAAAACGACTCAGATCAGTGTCGGGGGGGGCGGAAACAGTAATAAAATACCCATTCAAACCTGAGCTGCGGGACTGGTTGATGGGATGAGGATGATGGAGGAGGTGGTAATGATGGAGCGGAGAGGTTGTTGTTGGTGGGTTACAGTCGCCAGGACTACGGTGACTGTGGCGCTGCCTCTCCGGGCAACAGTTGCTATAAAACTCTCTCGCCCCGCGCGCGCGCAGCCTCAGCGGCGGGGTGGGAGGGAGAGAGATGAAACGGAAATATGCGCAAATTGTGGCGCATTAAGTGTTTGAGTGCGCGCGCTCATTGCACTGACGATGAATATGCTTTCATCTATTTTTTTAAAAAATATTTAAAAAATATTTTACAGAATTATGAAATAAGGGCAAAATCGATATGGGGGATTCTGCAGTAAAAGCGTGATGTCAAAGCGTAAAACGCGTAAAAATACTACATACATGGCATGGAAGTAAAAACTCCTTGTTACCCAAATGTCACAGAAGTATTAAAAAATGCAGGCCACATAAAATAGGAAACGTAAAAGCAATCAGTGTATAGAATGGCTCCTTCCACAGTGTAATGCCGAGCCGTAATGGTTCAGTCTGATTTATCACTAATTAAATCACTTTAAGAACATTTTGATGCAGTATTTTGTCAAAACTTTGATTCTTCACGTACTCCTGGGTGGATTGCTATCACAGTAGATCTACCTGCATAATGTCATATAAAACCCCAATAAAAAAATAACATCTAAAATGATCAATAAAAAGTCAATAAATCGGAATATGGTAAAAAAATAAATTTTGGAAAGGTGTAATAAAAGCTGGAAAAGTTGTGAAATACTTAGAAACATCTGATTGTACAGCGACTAAAGAGGTTAATTGGTAGCAGGTGATGATGTCATTCACAGGCAAAATATTTGGGAAAATCTGCATAGGTAAATACCCCAACACTTTCTCAATGCATAGTTGCAGTAAATCTGAGGATTAAACCACCAATATTCCATAATATATATAAAAAAAACTTCAGAGTACAGAGAAAGCTCTGTAAGGATGAAAACTTACAGCGAATGGTCTTGACCTTCAATCCCCTCAAGTGGAATAATAAAAAAAAAAAAAACCTACATCATTCGATGAAGCACAATACAGATTTGGCTCAAGAACACTTTGGAAACCGAGTCAGTAAATGCTGCTGCATCTGCATCTTTCTCAGAAAGACTTCACACATTTTAGTAAAGATTAAAGGCGATGGCTGTGGAGAAATGGAGATAAACGCTGACTAACGTAGCCTGCTATATATCACAGTGCTTGTGTGAATCTATAACCTAAGGATGACCAACATCATGCTTTTTTTTGTGTGTGTTTGTTTTACTTTTATTCCCACATTCCTGATTTGGCATTAAGTTAACCTGACCTGATCAATACATCTGAATGATATAATGAAATGTTCTGGTTTTAGATGTTTGACTCTCAACCGGTGCCTTGTGTTTTATCTCGAATGAGTCTTTATGATTTACTTAACAAGCAGTTATTGACAGTATCACACTTAAATATTGCAACACCGTTTTTGGATATTAGTGGAAGAACAGCTCCATTTTTTATATGAACTACAACATTTAAACTATGGAACCCTGAAGAAGTTTGGTTAGAGGTGACTGAACAAATCCAGGTTGATAAGAGTCATAATACTGCATACAAAATCTTAAACTGCGTCCACTACATTATACTTTTTATTTTTTTGTTAGCAGCAATAAACATATGCTTTTTTGGGAAAAAGCTGTTGTTGCTAAGCAACTACTGAAATCCACATCTGAGGTATGACACGCTTTGGCTAATAGTTATTTTCAAGTAATAACAGTTTTTCCTTTCAATTTCAAAACAAGAAGAAGCACAACCGTAAAAAAAAGAAAAAATAATTCATACAATTTAGGCAGCAGTGGTTGCTAATTAATTATTTGATTAATGGTCCATATTTCCTGCCAAACATTACCACATCTATTCATATGAATCATCTTCATTGGTGCTGGCAATTATTTAAATATTTCATATGAGTTGTAAGTATTTATTTATATTTTTACCACCCATGGACATTTCACTACATTAAATTGAATTTAAAATATACACTGAGCGGGAGACTTGTCCAGGGTGTACCACACCTCGAGGCTCCAGCGTATTCCCCAACCTGTATTTTGAATAAGCTGCTGAAGACGAGACGATTCCAAGCGTCTCGTCATCAAGAAGGTGAATGAAGATGAATATAAATATTGAGACTTGTGTGCTTGTCGTCAGCTCTCCTTTTCTTTACTTTTTCTTTACGGTTGGGTTATGGATGCATTGTAATGCAGTTGAGAATCTCTTTTACGGCATTGAAACATTGCAACATCACGGGTTGAAATAACCAGAACTATTATTACCGCAACAGCTCATGTGAAGCAAAGACAACAGAACACGAGTAATTTAATTCGTGCATGCTTATTTAGTAATTTGCAGTAAATTAAAACAAACGTGAAAATGTGCCGTTCTGATCATCAAACGCCACTCTTGCTCATGATCTTGCCATAACACGTTAAACAACAGGTTAAGTCCATGAACTTCACACTGAAATGGTAAGGCTGTCTTGTTACTATAGTTACAAAGCTAAGGCTCAAAGAAGAACCTTAATACATAAATGATCCTTCAATGCTGCGCTTTGATTGCTGTGTGCAGTTTGAATATTGTGTGAAATGTCACATTTGAAGTATCTACTAAATATTGTACACAATGCTGTAGAAAAACAATTAAAGTAAAGCTCTCGTTGCTGTCCAGGCATTAATGAGGCATTAACTGACAGGAGGTCAGTTATTTATAGAAGCTCAATAGAGGCGAGAAAGAAAAATCTTGTTATGAAACCCAGCAGCATTTTGGATTGCTTTATCATCAGATAATGTTTCGTCTGGCGAAATAAAGCAGCTGCCTTGCTGTAATTCCACCTGAAGTGTCATTCCTGAAGCAATGCAAAGAAACTATCAGGCAACGGAGCGATATCCCTCTGTGCAGGAGCCCCCCCCCCCCATCCCCACGGCGAAGAATTCTCCTCCATGCAATCCTTGATTAAGACGCCTGGCTTTTACTTAACTGGACGTTAAATCCTGCAGATGAACCTGTATCCACACAAACACACAAATGCATGCATGCAAAGTGAGAGTTGTGAAATGCAGTATCAATAAATGGGCCAATCTGGAGGGAATTCCGCGTATGCAGTGCTTTCATTACCTAGAATGCTGGAAGGAACTGTGTGCAGAAGGGCTGCATCACTGGGATGGTAGGAGGCTGTCACCAAAGGCATCGCCGTGCATTAAGTGACTTGAGCTCATCCCAGCATATTGTGGAGGAGAGAACAGCATCTTCACACGCCCTAAGCGCTCTACAGGGTAAATAAAAACAGTTTCACACACACACACACACACCAAGATCATTCTCTCCATTAAACATTCAGAGATAGCATTCTTAAGTACAGATGCTTGGGTAATAAAAGTGATAAATATCTTCAATAGCCATCGCACAAATATTGTTTTTGTAATTTCAATGGCTTTTTTATCCCTCCAGTACCTTCATTACACAAGCTGGATGCCCATGGCTGCTGTACACTTTGTTCAAAACTATATTGCGATTATGATCAAGGACAACTCCACACATGTCTACAACTTTCTTCTGAAATTATACATTGCAGAAGAACAGCAGCTTTAGCGCTTTTAAGTGACATAAATTGCACTTTTCCCGTCTTTCCCAAGCCTGCCTTTATCTCAGCGGGTAAAGCAATTTGTGCGTTTCTGAACACCTCAACTCAAACACGACTAGCGGGCTGTCAGAGCTGAGGGGCAAAGAGGTGACGTGTATTTAAAGGTAGGGAGAGTTGGGCTGTCTGGAGAAAACACCAGCCAACTGCTTCACGCCACGAATGTATACCGCAGTGGGATGGACGAAATCCAATGAAATTGATTCTTCAGATGAAAAGCCCACCCCTAAAAGTATTTTCCTCCCTCCTTGCACCACGGCATTTACATATATATTTTTTTAATAGTACCTGGATTGTGAGGCTGGCTGGGGTGCTTTAAATTTTGGTTGCTTGGCAGGGAGGTCCCATTGGGAGGATGTGGGAGGCAGGTGGAAGAGCAAGGCCCACGTTGGTCCCCGGAGAAGAGCCGGCAAGGGGAAGGATCAACACACCTGAAATATTCCAAACTGAAGTAAATACTCGAGGGATTATGAAAAGGAATCATCATCATCATCCAACCACATTTGAATTAGAACCTTGTAAATGTTGATAAATAGCAGGTTTGAAGAGCTTGTCCAATATAAATTTCAAAATAAATGCATGATAACCAACCATGCCTGCAGATGAATCACTAATTAATCCGCCCATCGAGAGGTTCCACGTCAGCTATGAATTTAACACAGGCATGCGCCGTGTCCCCCCCCCTCCCCCGTTGTTATGTCTGCAGGCCATCTTTCACCCACTCAAATGACACGACTTCGAATGAGACAAACACATTTAAACTAACCACTTAAAAGAATGTAGAAAACTCGCCCTCGCAGCGCAAACTTTTCCAACGCTGCTGCGTTTAGCTCATAATGGAAAAAACAGACTACTTCCATGGGCTCTGCTGCATCGCCGTTTGAACAATGTGGCTTCCAGCTGATTTAACCCCTGACTATTCTGCTGCAGCGGCATGAAGACAGTTCAGTCAACGCAAGAGGATTTCTGCTCTGAATGTATTCAGTTTACAGTTGCTACAATATCCCAATAAATAATATGCCTTCTCATTTACACACATGTACTGTTGCTCACCTTCATTCCTCTCTTTTCTAGCGCATACATCCACGTCATCAGGGCAAACTGCCTTCCCATTCTTCATCCTCTTCATTGCCTGTCTATCTTCACTAATCTTTGTCACTTCCTGGTCCACAACAGGTGCCTCTCCTGCTATATAATTATGAATATAAAGGCCTTCAGTACCTGCAATCACCTCGTAAAGAGCACGGCAAAGCCAGGTGAGGATTTCTGGAGGAGTCTTGTCCCAGTGGAGCAGCTGAGACAGGAATACATAAAGGCTGTCAGCTTGAATATAATGGATAAACTCAAGGTTACATGCCTTTTAAATTCATCCAGAGTCTGGTTTTTAGAGCTACCAGAGTATGAATCATTGGATGCAGCAGGCCATGAGTTCAAGTTGTCTATGGGTGAAAGGCTTGGCTGCAGGGGGTAGATGGTTAAACAGTCTGTCAGGGAGTCCTGGGTCAGACCAGCCGTGGACCTCACCTAGAGAAAAGGCACAGGGATCGTTGATGAGGTGGGGAACAGCACAAATGCTAATGCAGAGTTTTCTTTGAAGCCTTGTGTTGTGTCACTGTTGTGATCATCCGAATTTTCTTTTTGATGGCTTTGTTGCACGTACTTTATTCCAACATGCTCTAATCCTCCACTGCCTTCTATTCAGAGTGAAATCTCATTTGAAATTATTTACACGAGGTACGTAATGTTATTCTTTCGGTTCTATTTTCGAAACGCTAACCTTTAAGAGTTCACTTCAAGTTGATATGGCGACACACGTCTCATTAAAGCAATGCACTCATCGGCAATGACTTTTATTGATCACTGGCATCACGAAAAGAGCTTTTGAGCAGCCGATGCTTTTGGTCATGTCAAGACTTGCAGCGGACAGCGAACAAACAGATTTCATGTGCCTCATTTTTTTTAAATCATCAGTGAAAAAGTGCATGTGGGAGACTTGTCAGAAATATGATTTATTTTAATAACTGCCAACCATGGCCACTGGTATCTATGGCGATGTGTTATCTATTCTCTATCACCCTCGGTATGGCTAAAGATCATGTACAAACTTCAGACACGCGAAAGGCAACAATACCATAATGTCCGAACTTGAATTACAGGTCGCCAGTGGAAAGGAACCAGTGATAGACAACACGATTAAGTGTATTTTTATGCATGCAAGCTGTTAAAGTGGATGCATAGAGATGCATAGATGGATTTTCATCTGTCTGAATCCAGAGCGACAGGCGACATTTCAGCGGCAAGTTCCCTCCTCATTTCTCTGAAATGGAAGAGCTAAATGGCGACAGCATTGCAGAGCATAGTCATCTCATTAGATGAGGTCAAAGGTGAGTCTTATTTATAATAATGAAACCTGGCATCAGCTTTTCATTATCAAATGCAGTTCATTATATTAAGAAGCGGAAAAAAAAAAGAATTCACGAGAGGGAAGGAAATGTGTGCATTTTGTTGCAGAATGCACCTTTTCCCGCTTTTCTTTGCTGGAGTGGGATTTCACGTGTTTCCTCAGGGAGCTGGGATCCGTGTAGCGCTTTGCGCAGCCAGGCACCCAACATGTATACGGCTTCTGTATATAAGTAGACGTTGTGGGAACGTGTAGCACAGCAATCACACAAATGATATTTGATTTATCTCCTTTCACGCTCTGCCACTCACTGTCTCCACGTGCGTGCGCTGGTGCTTCGCTCTGTCGCTCGCGTTGCTGAAAGCCTTGCGACACCTTGGGCGCTGGCACGTGTAGGGCTTCTCCCAAGTGTGGCTCCTCGAGTGGATCTTCAGGTTCTCCAGATGAGCGAAAGCTTTCTTGCAGCCCTCAAACTGTAACCACACGCAAAACAGAGTCAAAAGCGGTCCATTGAAGGAGCGAATCCATGGCTCAGACAAACAAACAGGGCAGAAAAGACAAATGGCTCTTAGTTCATCTCATTTAAGTCGGACCTGCGGCTCCCATCAGGGAAAAGGTTCTGTTTGCGATGCTTTGAAGCTCTTTCAATGCTAATTTCTGTTATATAAAGCCTTTATTTTGTGATTTGGCTCTTATAAGCAATATAACTTATCATTTCAGCACACTTTTGGATGGCAAACAGTAAAATACAACCTTAATACTGCCTAAATATTGTACCATGTGAATCACAAATATAGAAAAATATAATGCACATGAATAAATCATTGGTTTGAACTGTCATTTTCAAAAGCTGCTGCCTTCAGTTGGTCGGTCTCAACATTACGTTGTAAACTTGTGAAGGTAGAAATTTACCATGTTGTCTAAAGTGCATCAATTTCCTTTTCTGTTTCGCATGTAGATGAGTTGCCACAGTGACGCTCGAATCTCGAAATAGTTTCTACAGAATATAGCTCCCAGAAGTTAACCCCCCCAAACCCCACGCTGACAGCGAGACATGCCGGTGTTAAAGGATTTTAATTGGATTTAATTATGGAACTTCAAAACATTTTTTTTTTTTTTGTGTGTGTGTGTGTCAAAATAAAAATACAGTACGTATTGTAATAGATCTCTGAGGGTACTGTGTTTCACCGGTAGGGGGCAGTGTTTATACACACATCAATGTTCTGTCATTTGAAACCACTGTATCGTGTTCATTACCTCCGATTCGCTCTTACTTTTTCATGGTTGGTCTATAAAGACACCAAGAACAATTTATAACCTTCTGATGATTATCCAGGTCACCATGCGGATGGTGTGAATCCAATTACGAGGGGAATGAGCTGCTTGGCGGAGGTCTGCGCCTTTAAGTGTCTCTTTTTTAAACAAGTAAATAAAGTAAAGTGTATACTAAAGAATCATTCACTCCTTCGTTAGTGAACTTAAGGAGAATATTATCACCATCCAAATAATAATCATCCAAAATAACACAACAGTTTTTCTTTAGGCCACACTTCAGTGGTGGGGGGTTGGAATGTCTTTATATATTCTTGCGAAGAAAACACACAAACCATGTCCTGTGTTGTTGCCCCAAACAAATTTGCCGACTATAGAATCACTCTTAACAAAAAAGGGAGCTTGTCATCACATTTTTGTGATTAAAAAATCCCACCTGATATCAGCGTGTTGAATCTGCATGCTATGTGGAAGCGATGGAGGATGAGGTCCTGCAGGTCCTGCAGTGTAGTGTTGGCCTGTAACAACAGTCAGAGGGCTGCTGGTCACTGTCAGATTAGCAGCAACATGCTGTCCAGTTCCATATGTGAGCTTGTTGTTATTCAAAAATAAGACCTCATTTCCGCAAGCATCAGTATTCTCCTTATGATCACCCTTAATTGAGATGGATCTCTTGTTTTTGTCAGATAATATTTTTGATTTGAATATAAACCGGTAGTGACCTCTGCTGGGGCAACAATTAAAATACTGCGCTCCCAAACCTTTTTGTTTTTTTACGCGCAACTGTTTTTTGTAGGAATTGTTATTCGACTTTTTGCCAGCAGAGGTCTCTATTACCACAGCAGTCGGGAAGATTCGGTGATTGCGGTTAATTGCGCCATAATTTTTGGAATAACAAAAAAAAAAAAAAAAAAAAAGAATGAATGAGGAAAAAGCAAGACGGTGTTGAAATGCATGAATGTGATGATTACATTAAATACTCAGAACGTTCCAGAGATTTTGCATCATTTCGCCTGCCTCATTGTAAATCTGCTTCTTCCTCACTGCACTAAGTGAGTCATGAGTGAGTCATTCCCGAATGTCAGGGTGGAACCGGGTGACAAAGTGTCTGAGATGAGGCAGAACAACAGTGAAGAGACACTTGCGCTCCGTTTCAATGACAAACACCAACTCTTGGGGTGGTGCTTTCATGCATATGTTCATATTGGGTAACATTTGCACTGCTGGCAAGCCTTTTCCATCAAACTGAAACAACATGGCACCCTCCCCCCCCCCCACACACACACACACTTCCCTCTTGTAGTCCAAGGCTGCCCCTCTGTCTGGCTGTTTGAAGACAATAAGGATGAGATGCATCGGAATGGGATCAGAAAGAGCAAAGGAGACATGAGCGTCGGCCCATTTGTGAAGGGCTCCATTCCACGGTAGAATTAACGCTATAATAGAGTCTCCACCACTTACAGGGTCCATTTCTTTTCCCTCTAGGTGACAAGCATCATCACTCCTGAAGAAAGCAACACATTCATTCCGATGTCAGGATGACGGCCACGCGTGATTTCTCTTCACCTTAGATTACAATGGCCACTTTAGGTAATGCGAACCTCGGTGATTCATTAATCTGCTTTTGATTTGTTAATGACAGTTCAAGTCAAATATGCTATAGTGAAGGCTGAGTCAATCCTTTTCACTGCAGCTCGAGAGAGAGAGAGAGAGAGAGAGAGAGAGTCCTGTGGTGAGTGTCAGAGTTAACAATTTATTGGTGTCGTCCTTCATTATAACAGCTTCTATTAGCTTATGGCACCTCATAGATACACACTCCAGCACACAAATACACCGTGTGGCACGCCTGTAAGTGGGGATTACATTTAAAGCTTGCCACAAACGTCCAAATAGATGACCTTGTTTTGCAGGTGTCAGCGCCAAATTGATTTCTGATAGATGTGGTGAATTAAAAAACCGCCAATAAATAGTGCGCTCTTAGAGATGCCCGACTATTCCGCTGCACACGAACTACAGGAAGGAGACGATCCAGCCATTCATCTCCTCCTCCGCTCTCCGGCTGTCACGCCCAATGCTCAGATGAAGATGAGTGCGAGCGAGATGGGCCTCTGAGCGCGTTACATCGCCATCCATCAATCTTAGATGACTTTCTTTAATAACCTTTACAGAGAAGGCCTGTGTTGTATAAAATAGAAAAGGATTCCTGGGAAAGACGGGCTCCTCCTCTTTCTGATTCCTGCTATGTTTTCCCAACATCATGACGCCAATGAAAGATTGCTGATGTTAGCAGACCCCGTGCTGAGATCGACACGGAAGCTGTAGGTTTGTTTTTAAATTGAGCCGCCATTCACGGCGAAGAATATGAGGGTGGGATTTAAAAACATATATATATTTTCGCTCTTGAATTACATCCAGGATGATGTAGCCTGAGCATTGGAGCATAATCACAGCACTGAAACATTACCTAAAGACTTCAGTATATGAACACAAGGATGAAGAGCAAAAGGGAATTAAAGCAACTGAAATCCAATTAAACGCAGGTTGGCCACGCGTAAAATGATGTGGCTGGTTGACAAAGCATGAGGAAACAATAACGACACGGCTTCATATAAGTGTTTTTAGAACTTTGCGTATATCTACATATTTAACATGCAAGACCAGGAAAGAACCCCCCCCCCCATTTATTCATTTCATTCATTCATCTTCCTATAAGCTTTGTCCGTAACCGGGTCGCAGGTCGTGCTGGAGCCGATCCCAGCAGTCTACGGGCGAGAGGTATATTCCACTACTGCAGTAAATAGCGTAGTTGAAGTACACTCAGCCGTAACCCAGGGTGAGTCTATTCCACTACTGCGGTTGTCATAGTTAAGCGGTTCAGCTCATGCTTGTGGGTGTGTGGCTTCTTTGATATAGCAGTGGTACAGCTTCAGGAGACGCATTGGAATTTCTTGTTGCCAGTGTGGTGTTTGCGTGCCGACAGAGCACAGAGGACAGCCCGGGGGGTCATGACATATAAGGGGGGGCTACCATTGAGCCCCTGCCTGGAGCCCCCTGGTATCGATCCTCGCAACATCTGTCTTCATTAAAAAGGTTGCTCTCTGAGCAGATGGCCATTAAGCGCATCCCACTCTTTAGTGCCGGCGCCCTCCACACACCAGGGCTACCTGGAGGACACCCACCATCCCCTCAGGACTCCCGAACAAACAGCACCAAGAAGAGGTGCGGCGCGACATCAATCCCCTCTGATGTCTTTCAAAATAAAAGACTGAAGATGGAGCTGGCGAGTTTCTGCTCTGTCTTTTTTGTGAATCGGCTATTGGTCCAACAGGTGTGGCAGAAGACTCCATTTCGTAGACATATTTACATTTGTTTATAACTTTAACGACTATTTAATTGCCTGATCACCATTCGTCACACCCTTCCTGTTCAGCAAAAAAAAAAAAAACGTCTCTGTCTTCAACTGTCGTCACTTCGAAATCTTCCACGTACAGATGAAGCATTAGCCACCGACCTTTGCCGATTACACGAGGCCTTGATGACGGAGAGGTCTATCAGATGTAATGCTTTATAAACCTCAGCCAAACATAACTCAACGCATCACTTCTTTCTCTAATGAAAGCAAATCCCCCCCCCCCCCCCCACACACACACACACAGAGAAAGAGTGAAAGCAGGGAAACGGGTGATCACTGATGATTTGTTAAGCTGCTGCTCTTTTTCCCGACCCGGGCGACGTCAACTGTTATCTGTATTTTAGCCGAGGCGGCGTCACCGCCAGCAGTTCCAGCGGCAGCAGCCACGGGCCCCAATTACCGCAGTAATCACTCTCTCGCCGAGCGCGTGGCTTCAGACAGGGTAAAATATTATCTGTCTTCATCACATTCATTATCAGGCAGCAGACGCAGGTGTCCCGGCCTCCCACTGATCCACACACCATTAGTGATTGATAGACAGTGGGACTTCAGCGACTCTGCTCCACAGAACAAAATAAATAAAAA
The DNA here is from genome assembly GCF_040956055.1 of Brachionichthys hirsutus. NCBI lineage: Eukaryota > Metazoa > Chordata > Actinopteri > Lophiiformes > Brachionichthyidae > Brachionichthys > Brachionichthys hirsutus. Next base: position 4,883,776 of record NC_090915.1, on the reverse strand, counting down.
TAAAAAAATGTTTTTTTTAATTGTTGAAATATGCAGAGGATTGTCTGATTGTGCATTTTCTTGTTGCCCATACAATCACCATCACATGGCACAAAAAACACAGAGCGGTCTGGCGAGTGTGTCTCCAGTGTGTGCAAGGTCAAAGTTCGCACCTCAGGGTATTCGCACGGCATCATTTGTTCTCCTCTGTAGCGATGAGGGCCAGTGTGGCAGACATATCGCCGTTTCAGACCGCAGCAGGATGGAGAAGGTGACATGGAACGGTATGGCAGGTATGTGGCATATTGATCCGCCTCATACTGACACGGGCAAGGGGGGGAGGGGGCGCTCCCACCGTGTCGGAGGTTCCTGTATGTGTATGCACACTAAGAAGGATAGTGTTAAGAGCTTTTCCTTAACTCTCATTGGCATCTTATCCCGTTCAGAGTTGTAACTATGATCAATGAAGGGAAGAATCGAAAGATTGAAACATTTAATAAAATAATTCAGCTACAAGTTGATGAGGAAATCAGTGCTGAGGTTTGGACGTCGGTTCGTGGGGGCGTCATACTTCCGCCTATGTCCCTCCCTTGGGGGGGGGGGGGTAATGCAAGTCTATCTTATACCTCCGTGGATCCGTTTCTAAGTGTAGTGTTCTCTTATTTCGATTTAACGTAATCAGTGTAATCAATAAAACTCAATGTCGTGCAATGCTATTGTTGTGAAAAGCGCGTGTGGCAGATGTGGGGTTTCCATCTATTATGGAAATTCCCTAGAATAACTTGAATAGATCACCTTGTTAGCCGACCCTCTAATGAGTTATCGTAACACCGGGCTGACACCCAGTGTGTGGGAAAAGCTCAAGAGATTTCAAAACTAAAAAAAAAAACCCTTTTGGGTGGGGCTCGCTTCCACATCCTCCGGCACCTGGCTGAGGTCATTCTGCTCCGTGGATTGATTTACATATAAATTGAACATGCGGCGTTACACACCTCCTTAGACTCATCTGTTTCAATACTGTATCCCATTATCTACACTCTGCATACTTCAACAAGCGTTTAATTTAAGCTTCCATATTGTCTTATGTTTCATTATGTTTTAGTGTCATTTATTAAAATTCGTTTAGCGAATAACGCCCCCCCCCCCCCAACACGCACGGCCCCTCTTCCTGCCGTGCACCTACTCTAATATATTCTGAGCGGCTGCATATCCTGAGGTAAATGAGAAATGTTGAAAATTCAGTGGAATATGAAAAGCAATCATATTTTCTGTATCCGTAAGCAGGTCTGTGGTAGCTGGGGGGGTCATTCTTGCTCTCTGCTGTTGCTTGGGGAGGCATTTCGTAAGAGCCCCGGGGGCTCACCTAGTTAATTAAGTTTTTCTGCTGTTCGAACAATATAACTTGTGATTTTTAGTGCTCCACAAAGCTAATTCTCTGCCACTGCTGAGGGCTTGATAGACACGACTTCTCCTCCGGATGACGGCCTTTTCATATGGAATATATATCACTAATATTTATATATATATAACACTAATGTGTTGTAAATAACAACACATTCATATTTCTTACTGGACTCATATGTGAATCCAACCGTTTCGGGATATGCACCAAGACTATACGTTTATTTATGTATTTATTACCAGAAATTAGCCTGCCATTAAAATTAATGTAGTGTCTTGAGGTAGGGAATATTGTTTAAATGTATGTAATGTAAGTTTAAATTAAAGTTCATTTATTTAGTTACCGGTACTTCAAATGTGTCTTTTTTGGATTGGCATTTTTTCCCCTTCTCATTTCGCCATATCTCTGTGGTCTCTTGGACAACTGTTTCGAAAAAAAAGAGAGTTGAAACTACTGTATAGCACTTCTTTTTAATTTTCTGAGATTGAGTGTAATCTGATTGCATTTTATTATTGCTCTATATTATTCCGAATCTTAACCATGAACACTGTTCAGAACAATGGCGATGATGTCATCCTTAAAAGATTGAAAGCACATTTGACTCTTAAAGCCTTACAGTGTGCCTTTACCATTTTGTCGTGCATGCCATTGATGACTCGCACATGGATTGCGGTCTGCTATAAATACTGTGGGACCACGGATCTGAGAGAGGAAACCCGGACCTCGAGTTTCAAAAGGCAGATTATACGCAACACACATAAACTACAGCCTGCAATAATAAATGTCGTCTTTGAGCTCGGTGGCGCGCACACACAAGATCTTGTGACATGCGAGTGGTAATGTAGGCTGTGGCGTATGTCAAAGGCGTTGGCTCACTTCTCCTCCAGAGAACATCTCTCATCATACCATCTATCTCTCCTCGATGGAGGGGGGGGGGGGGGGGGGAAACTCACAGAGCTCTTGGAGCAGAATAATGAGGAGCCCCCAACTACAACTTCCTTGCCCTGCAGCATTGTAGCTGTGAACGCCTCTGCTTCTTGCATGTAATGCTCCGCCCAAATGGAGGATGCGAACCGACAACAACTCCTTTTTGTTTGCGTGATCACTTTGTTTGGTTGCGTGATTTCATTTTTGTGTGTGTGTTTTTTCTTGTTTGCGTGATTCCTTTTTTCTTGTGTGCGCTATGATTTGTTGTTGTGTTTTGCACTTCAGGGCCACCGTAGTACAGTATAGGAAAAAAATAAATGTCGATGTCCTCGTGAAAGACAGACATAGATATTTTTTTTTTTTTTTTTTTTTGGACATCAAGTTACCAGTTTTGTTAATGGCTGGACAGATTTCCATATGCAGAGACACATTTACAGCGCTCAGAAAGTGACAAGTCAGAGCTGTTGATCAGCACCATGGATGAGAGTAATAGATCCGCTTAGCCTTAATCAATGCCTCTCACAGGCTCATTGAGCAGTGCACTCAGCATCCTGCTTTTGTGTCAGAGAGCCTTTTAATCTAATTGGACATTAAGCTCCTGTCATTATTCCTCATGCTCTGAGACGTATTTACGGCTCTCCCGCTTGCTTGTCTTTACCTTTTCATTACAGCATGCCAGTCTACATCAGCAAGCTCATTAAGGGAAATGAATCAAAGGAGAAAGAGTGTGTGTGTGTGTGTGCGCGGCTGAAAAATGCAATCTAAAAACATGTGTGTTAGGGTGACACGCTCAGCACATCATTCATGTTGTTTACAGGCTGTAATGTGTTAGCAGGTGAGGACACTTTAATAATAAAGGCTTTGCGCAAAGCCAAACACAAAGACATTGACTGGGGGGGTCAATATTAAATACAGTCAGCAGGAATGAATGTAGGTGTATAAGACTTGGATTAATCATCAGGAGCTAAAAAAAAACAAACAGAAAACAATATATATATATTAAAAAAAAATTATTGAATGATTTGATCATGCTGATCATGCATATTGATTTGCAACATAAGCAGCTCTGTCTTGTGATTTCAATGATGTTCATGTTTGACCTTCATTGTAAATGTTCTCTTTTAGTAGCTGGAATTCGCACCTTAGATAAACTCTATCGTCACTTTTCACGGTGTTTGTTCCTTGTCTCGTTTCTCCTCCAGATTTCCTCGATTGCTGCCGCATCTCTGTCGTCCTTCTTCTTCACAATCTGTCCTCTCATTACAATAATTACAGCCTGTGAACATTTCATTAACCTAATATGTCTTGACTGAGACATGCAATGTTATTGTGCTGAGCCCACCGTTTTCATCACATCCTCATTGCACTCAGCCCGCCTTCCCTGCCAACCTCACCCCTCGCTGTCAACGGAAAAGCATGAAAATTAATTGTGTTTTTGTCCTGTGCCTTCTTCGCAAATTAACTTGTGAGAGATTCCTTGCGTGGTCTTTAAGGACACCATTGGTTTGGATTTCTTCTGCATAGTATCAGTACTCAGTCTTTGCTTTAGAGCTTTTCTGGGGTACACTTTTATTATTCTCCTATTAGGTATGAGGTACTGAAGGTGCAGTCGTCTCTTTTCGACCCTTTGCAGTATAAACGAGGATGGATCAGGAAGGATGTGGTTCAAAGACAAGGGGGTTTGCACTCAGAAACTAAGCTCTGTGCACGGCCTTTAATAAAGATATCAGCAAGAGGCACACTTCCTGACTTGCAGCAGCAGCATGAAGCTTTTGAAGCTGGATGTGCACTTCCTTTTATTCACTGCCTCCACATAACATGGCAATGGTGCATTATGAAACCCGATCCTTTGTTCTTTTCCTGTGATGGCCTGCCATTTTTTTTGGACTTTGCTTGCCAGGAACAGTCTGTTCCATATTATCTGCAAGAGAGGTCAAACCAGCCCCCCACCCCCAAACCCCTGCCTTACTTCTTTTATGTTTATTTCAAAGTTTTTCTCATAAATCTGCGCTTATCCTCCACTTTCTTTTTTATTTCTCACCTCACCAAAATATTGAATTCATCCCCTGTTCCTCAAAGGACAGCAATGCTGTCTTTATTTTATTTATCAATCTTCCATAAGTGTTTGATGCTCTCAATGAGAAAAGTCCCCAACAGTCAAGGCAATCAACTGTCATATATTATTATTATTATTATTATATACAACATAATTAAATTAATAAATCATCTTCGCACAGCCGAGTATCATTATTTTTTTTAATCATGAACTCACATATCTAAGTATATGACTCAAAGCTTGCCAATTCCTCCCCCTCTCTGGAGATGGACCGTACCCCCCCCGCTCCCTGTGCATGGTCAATCACACTGCATGGGAAATTAATCCCATTATTAAACATGCTTCATTTTGGAAAATTTCAATTACTAACGACAGCAAGAGGAAGAGAAGGACAGTAATGAATGAATATTGCATTAGGCCATGAGAGCGATCACAGCGGCTGGTTGGAGATGTGTCTCGAGGTCCATTTATTTACATGACTTTTGGCCAGATGGCCACCAAGTCATTTGTGAAGCCTGCTTATGCAGCCATTAAGGATTGAAGTGTGTTTAAGCGGTGCCATGTGTGATGGGCTCAAAGCAAAAAAAAATGAATGTGCTAGTTATTAGGTTAAGATGGTAAAAGCGCCACACAAATGCTCCTCAGTTCACGCTGGCTGACCTGTCTGCTTGTTGCAAGCCCAATTCTCACACTCGTGGCATCTGTTATCCTCGGTAAATTAAATGTTCTTCCAGAAGACAAAGCGCGGAAGTAAAACCTCAAGGTTTTCCCAAATGTCTCCTGGGAAATTGGTTCGGCGTGAACACAAGTGAACCAAGTGCGTGCGTGTTTTGACCCCGCAGAGGACAAACACTTACCTCGCTTTGCCATTTGCTCATATTTTGCGGACTTGAGCACTCGTTCCAGTTGGGTAAAGCGTCCCTTGTTGCCATTGAGCCATGAGTCAGTGAGGTAAAAAAAGAAAGAAAAAAAAAGGTCAAAGCAATTTATATGTGACACATTGCATTTGATCGCTTTGTCATCGCCTTGGGGCAGAAACCTGTCACTCTCAACCGTACACCCAGTGCACACACCCGCACATACACACGCGCAAACAGGCGCAGACAGACATGCACAGATGCATGCACAATGCGCACAAGAACATAACAAGTACCATCTGCAAGGAGGAACTCATTTAGAGTTTCGCAGGTGCCTTTGATGTGTCTTTGTGTGTCTGAACGAAGGCGACGAGCTTCAGAGGTTAAATAAAGGACTGATTTTAAAATTCATATATTTATATACGCATCCTTCGAATCACTGTTTCTCCTCGTGATCCGAAGTAAGTGGGACGTGTAAAATTTAAAGGGCACCACGGATAACAGCGGTCAAAGTTTGAAGAGAACTGGAAAATACGTTCTATTGTGTTTTTTGGGAGTTAAGACTTGTCTACCTCATCCAAGAAGATGCATTGTGTTTATTGGGCGGATCTTTAGAACGGTATCTTGAAATATATCTAAAAACAATATATTTTGGGTGGATGTGGATCAAGCTGTGGAGTCCTTTTAGTTCATTACAGTGTCAAACATTCAGCTGGAGAACCTGAAACCTTCGTTTCACTACTAATGAGCCTTTTTATCGTAATTCAAAGGCGCTACATTTTGATACAAGACGGAGGTCACCAGGTGCTGTCCTGTGGACCCCTGTAGCTTCAAACACTGAAACGTCAGGATGATTCATGGCAGGGAAACGGGACCTCAGGTAGGAGAATGGTACGCTGTGTGAGATGAAATCGTCCACATGTCCCATTATTTATTGTACACATGCTTTGGTTATGGGCGATGGATGTCAGAAAGGACTGGGAGGCATTAGCTAACTCCACGAGTACCCATAATGGCAATTCCACTGTGATTTATGGAGTTTTGCCAGATCTGGTAGAAATGACCTTCACACATCGTTATCAGAGGAAGATACCAGCGGACAGAGATTCCTATATCCCATCCCTCTTTGCCGTCAGGGCTCCAGTGTGTGTGTGTGTGTGTGTGTTGTTGTTGAGTGAAACCGACACTGAGCTGGCGCTCGGGGCAGAAGAGCAGTGCTGGATGGATTCCGTGTGTGTCAGTCTGTCTTCTATGAGAGTGTCACACTAGTATTTATGTTGTGACTATTGCAGAAAAGAGTCTCTGCACGGCCGACAAAATATGGAAATCTGACTGGCTTTGTAGAACAGACCTAATTTAATCTGATTCTATGCAGTGTCCTGGACGCAGATGCAAGCTTTAACATTTATTACACTACTTACAGAGTGTTGCACGTTTACGTTTTGGTTCATCCAAATGTCATTGCCTTTTATTCTTTGCTAGGCTGTGTTTAGCTGAAGAGTGTTTGGCACTTTTAGAGTGGTGAATTACCATAAATTTAACCCCAAATTTGTTCCTATTTATTTATTTATTATTTTTTATGTTAATACTGCCTAAACATCTATACATGTTTTTTTAATGTCTTATATAACCCAGTCTAAGTCACTGTATTACCTGCAATAGGCATTAAGAAAGTAAATATCAGCCACCAACAATCAAAATATACAGTTTTGTCTGTAAAAAGCTTTTGGTTTTTATTCACTTACTTTTATGTCACTTCCCAAGACAAAATGGCTTTACGTTTAGAAATAAAAGCTATTATAAATCCTTATATTCCTTACATCCATGTTGACTTACTACCGTTGTTGGAGCATTTCCTGCTGAAATAACGACAAATGCACATCAGTGGAATAGTGTGACAGCGTTGGCAGAGGATGTGTAACATTGTCAAAAAGCCTGGAAGGGAAACTACAATATTTTCTACAATACGGAGGAAAGTATTTTTTTATTTTTTTTAGACCAAAATAACACAGTATAGTCATGCTTCACTGGTCTTTAGGGTAAACTATAGCCGTCCCAGTGGTCTCCCCCCTTCAGGTGATTCCTTGTGTGGCACTCACACTAACTCTACGGATGTCTCCAGCATTTCTTTTTCTTCTTTCTCCCTCACTTTTTACAAGTATATTAAATGGTACTGAAAATATGTGTTTCCCATTTGTCAGCGCTTTTTACTGCTGCTCTTGACACTTCAGTCCACAGATCATGAACCCAATTAAAGCAGGCAATTTGTGTTAAATTTTATTATGCCAAGCCTGCACTGCCATTGGCTCAGAGCTTGTCAAGTCCCTCCCCTTTCACCCTTAATAGTGCAGCCTGGTTCCAGGTCATTTTTTTTTGTTATTGTTCCTTTGATTTATTTTCCTCATAGCACAGAAATTGGCCAGAGACTGCCCCCCGTTTCTCTGTTATGAGCTCTCCTGTCCTGTGATGACAGTATTATGAAGAAGGAAGATAAACTGACACAGAAACCGTGTGAATGTTCGTCTAAATCATTTCAAACGCCAGTGAAACGGGACACATTTCACATGGACATCAGCTTTACTATAATGCATCCCTTAAAAAAACGATTCCATTCCAACTTTACCGTGCATTTCCACACACTTGCGTCCATCCCTCTGCATGTGTGGTTTTGGTGGACACACCAAAAGGAGAAGCAATCTCATGAATGCAATGAGTTATTTAACAAGAATGCTAACCCAGTGTGCTTCCCGGAAGGGGAGGAGACTGTGGCATTGTTCCATTTCAAGCCTGTCACTCTGACGGATGAGCAGTGGGCCCACACATCATTCGTCTTTTTTGTTTTCATTGTATTTTATGATTTGAAGTCAAGGAATTACATCACATACGGTCTTTTCAGAGTCGCTTGCATTTATTCTAAATCCTCTTTTGACTGTCAGCTGCAGGAAGTCACTCACCCACCAAGAAAATGTTCTAGTTTGTGAATCCTTTTGACTGACAATGGCAATAAAATCGATCAGGATTCTGAGTACCTCAGCGTTTTAGATCTGTTTCTTGTCCTTCAGGCAACTATTCAAGCATTTGATGCATTTCAGAGAAGGTATTATATTAATACCAAAGCCTTGAAACGCTCTTCAGATTCTTTAACTCCCAATAAACCTATTTTGTGTTTTTTTGCTTTTCCACGTCGTTCTCAGTGTCATCGTGCATTTATTTGCAGCCGTTTCAAGCTTTCTTGCAGAATGACTTCTCAGAATTGCCTTGTACGTATTAAAGAATGACGAGGAGTTTGACGGTATGACGCAAATATCAAGGCTATTAAATGCTGGATGACTTTGTAACAATGATGCATTACGCTGACAGGCCTGTCACATTGATCTTTCATTCTAAAGTACATCGTCTACGATGGATTGCCAAACTCAAATGACTTTCAGCAAGTTAATTTTCTCATCTTCAGGGAGTTACTTGATGCCAAGGGCTGCCTTAGAAAGTTTAAACAGTACATTCATGTATTAGAAACGCTGTGGCAAGCCATAGAAAGCTGAGCATATGCTATTCATTTTCCAAACAGCTTTGTCCTTTATCGGGTCGTGATGGAACCAATTCACCTAATTTGCATGTTTTTGGCGGTGGGGAGGAAGCCGGAGAGAACCCAGGAAGACACGGGGAGAACATGCAAACTCCTCACAGAAAGGCCCCGCAAGTCGGATTCGACTTGTGGCCTTCTTGCTCTGAAGCACCAGCGCTGACCACTGCGCCAGTGAGCATATGTTACATATTTAAAATGTGCTAAAGTATCTGCCATATATTCTTCGTGAGGAGGGGAAGCCTGGAGGAATCCATTCAAGGAGTGATTTATTGATCGGCTTTATATGCCATAAATCTCCAATATAAAGAAAATAAAACACCAAACTGATCAAATACTGCAGGACAAGTTGTCGTTTTTCTTTACAATTACCTCTCCAACAACATGAAGTTTGCAGCTTCTGAAATGAATTCAACAAACCAGACGCCCCCCCCCTCCTCAAGTCACAGGGGAAGCATGTATTCTATACAGGGCTGTCAAATGAATGATCACACATGAGCACACACACATTTTTTTCTTCTATTGGTAAAATAAATTGGTGATGTTAAGTTATTTCCCCCCATACACAATCACACCGATCCTTGCGTGCGCACCCGCCCGTGGGCAGGAATGCAGACCGAGGCGTCGCACGAAGGGATGAGACCCAGCTGGTTGCTCGTGCGAGTGCCGCACTCAGCGGACCCTGGTTTCATTATCGTAGCATGTTTCCCGTGACCCGGAGAAAAGTGACATCTGATTTACCTCAAGATCAATTTGTATGTAAATCAGTCAGAAAACTGGAGGGCAATAGTGGGTGGCATATCAAACACTAATGTTTTTGAACCCCCGTGAGCAGGTTTGTGATTTGGGAGGTCCCCACAGAGACATTAATAGAGCCCATTGAAGTAATGGTAACCCTTTGGCCCACGGGGGCATGAGCGCCTTCCGGAGAAAACTGTACAAACTGCAGTCTGATTTCAGCAAGTGACTGACATCTCTAAAAGTGCAGAATCTGGCAGTGCTGCAACCTTCTTATAAAAAAAAGTGATGGATTCTCAGAGAGGTCAAATGCTAATGAGTCTGCTGGTACTGCCCACCAGTTGTTGCCGTTGTGTTATGTGAACTGGACTTTTCAGACACTAAAAGCCCCCCCCCCTGTGCAGCTATAAAAATATTATGGCCACACCGAGAGAGCACTTTTTCTTTTCCGGAATCTTGAACGCACCTGCCTCCCGGATATTTTGTTCAATTTCCTCCTCTTTGATCGGAGACCCAAGCAGGATCCTCCTCAGCTGGAATGGCTCGCATAAGAAGTGGCAGTTGTTGCCCGCAGACTTCTCCTCCTCTGAGTCTCCTGCAAGCATGGCTGCATTCTTAACTGGGCTGATGATGCGGCGAGGCAATGCCGGGCAGGCTGCGAATGCTGTGTGTTTTTCCATTTACGGAAGATCATAAAGGAAATCTAGGTTGTGTTGTCGACGCCTTGTTTCGTACAGGCGATGGGTGTTTGAGGAGTGATCTGCAAGTAGGAGACCAATGAGGAGGCACTAACAGAACAATGCAACAAAGGGATAATCGGCGTCTGGATGTGACTCGCGGCATTAATGTGAAAAGCTAATTATCTGTTTGCAGAAAGCTCGCCGCGTAAAGCAACGTCTCACAACTCAAGCAGACTTTCAAAACGAGCAAAATACGGCTGGCTTAAAATCTCATTTCTATATTTATTGCGTATTTTGTCGAGGAAATGCACACGCAAGGCACACTCACCTTTATATCTTATATATAATTATGACTATAAATTATGCTGAAAGTAGTTAATTTGAAAGGAATTTGAAAATATGTATTACTGAGAAGCAAAATGGTCTTCCAGGCCAATCAAAGCCCGTCAATCCCAGGACACAGTCACGTTCAAGCTCTTTCTATGAATAAGTAAGCAGATCATCGCCGACAGTTTGCATGACAACGGCTGCATCGCTCAAAAACGCTGTTCATTTCTCGAGGCGGTTGACACTGACGGAGGTTTGTGGGTTGTTAATTGTTTTGAGTATAACACTGAAACGAAATTGCAGGTATTGATAATTAGGGAAATAATCAACCCACAGTTTCAACCCTCTGCTGCAGTTCATCAGCTGGAACGGAGAAGGAGGCAGAAAGGCTGTTTGCAGGAGGGTGAACATTTTTTTTCTTCTCATTTTGGTTATCTTCAATCCTTTCTGATGCACCTCTGCTTCATTTCACTTGCACTGCACTTCAGGCGTCACACTTTCCCACCCTCTCCCTTACCGTTGTAATAGAGTGTTGTGCAGAGCTTTACAGAATGCAGCCACGGCGGACCGTGTCCTCCTCAGGCCCTTTAACTCCTCAGGTACCGCTCGCTCTCCTTTAGCCCCCCCCACACACAGAAACGGGGCTGAAGGCTAATGATAGCCTATTTAACTTCATATCATTCATAAATTACTCCATTAACGACTCCATGACATCGGCCGTAAAGACAGAGGTTTTGGCATTTACTTATTTACTGAAGGGAATTCAGTCTTTACATTATTCTTTGTTCTTTTGTCAGTGTTCTTGACACACTTATCCAATGTTTGATGAGAGTTATTTTAAGGGGAAACAAGAAAAGTAGAGCCCATACATTTTATTCTCCTTGGCTCTCCGAAGAATTAATCTCACAAACGGTTTTGACAAGTGACCCTGGAGGGGGGTGGGGTGCAAATGTTGTTGCAAGTAGCCCACATCTCTGCCCCGCCCCCCCCAAACTGAGTGATCTAATTATTACATGTTAAATAGGCATCTGGTAAATGGTGCATATAATGATGCGCTTCCGCAGGATTAAGTGCCTGCCTGCCCTGCTGCCGGGGCTAACGCACAAATTGGCCTTCTTCTGTTCTCTCCTCCCCTCTTTCCTCCTCCCATCCCTCATTTGCCTTCTAGGGGTAACCTCTCTCAGAGACATGCCTCAGGTTCTCGCTAGATTAATGGCAGCGGACTGAGATGCGCTTTGGTCTCCAGCGCGTCGCCGTGACTTAAGCGAAGTGGAAACCAAGTGCAAAAGAAACTTCAATTCAGTCTGATATAAAGGTATATTATCATGTTATGTTATGTAGAAACACGCAAATAATAGAATCATTATGTTTGTTTCTGGTCTAAAACTTCATTGCTGGGCATGAGTTAGAGCGATATTAGTTTTGACAGGAGGTCTCGTCTTCTCCCTCCTTAGCAGGTTGGTCTCTTGCTATGTTCTTCTTCAGCAATAGCAGTCTCAGCTATGTCGATTACGTTTATCCAGCTCAGCCGCTAAGAGGACAACACCTCTGAGTTACGAGGAGCTGTCCGACACTTCCCGTTTAAAGGTCGTAACACATACATTCATTATCAGAACTCTTGGGATGAGGCTTAAGGATCCAATCTGTAATTCAGATGCAAGTAAATGGGTATGTCCCACCACTGAGAATCAAACTGCAATGTTTCAGTTGTTAAAGGAACAGTACAACAGATGGGTCTGTTCCTGCTCATACCCATTGAGCTGTTTCTTTGTCTGGAGACATTCTTTGTCCTTTTGATGGCGATTTGTAATTCATCTCTGTCCCTTCAGGAGGTTCTCTTTTGCTCATTACTATTTGTTGTCGGTCCCCCATCCCCGTCCTCCCCACAGCAAAGGCTGATACAGTCGGGAAAATGACTCAGATATAACAGGATACATTTACCCTTCCCTCCCCCCAAATACAGTTTCTAAATGCACATTGATATTTTTGTTTATTGGATTATTGTTCTAATCAAATGGCGGGCTTCCCTCGTTCCTGCGTGCCCCGTCTTCTGTTTTCAGGTTAAATCCAAATAGCACGGCCTGATTGATGACAGACGCTAAGGGATATTGCGTATGCTCATTGTCTCATTAAGGAACTCAGCCATTTGTCATTAGTCGCATGCTGGAATTAAGCATCATTAGCGATGATACGATTAAAGGATAAAGAGGATTTTATTTCTAATAGCATTTATCTATCGTCACATTTATTATTGTGTCTGAGACGTGGATTGTTGAGTGAATAGTTTTGATACTTACTGAACTCTGACGTCAATTAAACACAATAAAGGAGCAGGTAATTAAATGAATGTAAACTTAGTGATTATTTTGCATTTTAATAGGAGTTTCATGATTCTCACTAAATTCAATCGCTCACAATCTGTGACCAATGGGTAATAAAATTCCCCATAAACGTACAAGTCTAACCACAAAGCTTCTTAACCCCACACAGTATTTAGTTACCATAACTTGGTGGTCTTATTATTGCAGTAAATTCCAAATGTGACACTTCAACCAAGCTGCAAATATTGTTCTATGAAAGAATCGTTAAGAAAAAAGTGATGAAACCCACAGTGCAAAGCGTCGTTTTTGATCCCATCAGGTGTAGTTTTTGAACAAAAAGCAAAAGCTGGCCGACCAAGCCGGGCTCTTGTGGCGCTCATTCTGTGTCTTGTGCCACGTCTAGTCTGGTTTGGCGAGCCCGGGAGCGACAGGGAGAGGAGCAGCAGACTGGAGCTGTACACTCCGATGCCTCTGCACGCTGAGGGCAGCTGACACACGCTGGTATCAAGACAGACGCAGCAACCGTCCAATGTTCCAGGCTGGTGAGGATGCTCCAAAAAAAATCTGTCTGTCCTCTCTACGTGTCTCACCTGTCTCCCGTGTGCTGCCATGTGTCCTGGCGACATGCATGCACCAAGGCAAAAGGGAGAGCAGAGCCTTTAAAGGTGCATGTATGGTTACAGACAGACACACACACACACAAAGAGAGAGCGAAAAAACCATGTTAGTTATGGACCTACAGAATTATTGTCCTGACCGCATGTTCTGAAGTCACGTGTTGACCATATCTGCTGACCTGAAGCGCCGCTTGCATGAGGTTCACCAACTGTGCTGCCACACTGGACTGGATTATCAGACAGCAGGCCCAACAGCTCGGCCTGATACTACCCTGCATGGCTGCCATCCGGCCTTGAGCACTACAGATGTCCCCCCCCTCACTAGTGAGCAACTGGGAATGCATGATGAAAGGTGATGATGATGCTTCACTGCTAGCACGCCTGAGCTTTTCTTTTTTTTACTGCTCACAGTAGCCTTGTGTGATGATTGTAAAAGTCCAGTATAGTTAAGAAGATCATAAGACACACACACATTCAGTGAAAGGCATTTTATGATGTCACAGCTCAAGCATGTCTTGCGTTAAAACCCAGTGAACATAGTTTTTTTTACTGCTCCAATAGAGGCACAGGCATTACAACCCACCAGGGAAGGTCTTAGGCAGGAGTTTTGGAGCTCAAGGTCGCTCATGGTTACAGCGAGCACAACAATATTCCACAACAAACAAACAAGTCTGACGCGGAAGCCAACGCCTCACTCCCTCCTCCCCGTACTTCCTCATGGGAGCCCATGTGTTCGAGCACACAGCCGGTAAAGATGCCCTTAGCTGTGAAGGTCACCTTCAGTGGTTTCCCTGGTTTTTTTTTTTTTTTTACCTCCACTCCACCAGCAAACATGAAATCCATCACCTGGCACCGCCATGGTAATAGACTCATTTTTTCTGCCGTCTGCGTGTCAGTTCGATTCACATGGGACACAGGTGTAGTTTCCGTGCAGTGAATAATTGACCCTGTGCCAGGGGAGGGGTGGGGAGGAGAGGGGGAGTGTGGAGGTCATCGCTGCAATGACAAAGAGGACATCCTTAGTCCTGGACCTGCAATGTCTCTTTGTGAATGGGAGGCAGAGACAAGAGGACACGGGGCAGCGAGACTGAAGGAGTTGTGAGGAGGTGAAGGAACTGCACAGAAAATGTTGGAGTTATTTGTAGAGAAGCTGGAAGAGAAATGGACGGATGTCATGATGCAGAACGGGAAGGCCAAGCAGCACAAGAAAAGACCTCCCACACATCAACACTCAACCAGCCGCTCATCAGGAGTCTGAAAGTGATTTATATTGCAATTACTTCCACCAGGGAATTTATTTATTGCTACTTCTTTTACTTGTGCAGGGCTGGCTTCCGTACTCATCTCACCTCCCGTGTTGCGTTTCATTTAGTTACGGGATTTTGGCTGTATCTGTTAGTATTCCTTAGCAAGTGAGGCGTAAGGATGGCAGTGACAAGAAAAGATGCTTGATGACGATGGAGATTAATTATCGATGGTCGTGGCGTCCGTTCAAGCGATTTGGCATCGTACATCAACGATATGCACAATTGTAAAAAAAAAAAAAAAATTCTATCAAGAAAACAAAGCCTTCCAAAGGCAGAACTATTATGTCTAAGTTTAGGTAAGTGGGCGTGTAAAGTACAATTACAAACGTATACTGTTTCCCATGAGGCTGCATTGAGGTTATGAGTGAGCCGAGTGCAATAATGAGAGCATTGCATTAATTATTTTCATTGTCTTTCTGGAGATTCTGGAAGCATCTTCTTATCTACATGTCAGCAGACACCTTCCGCCCTTTCTCTGAATACAGCTGCTGAGCGGAGTGAATAACTGCTCTCCACAAAAAAGGGATCAGTGAGAAAATAGGAACCGTTCAAAAATAATCAAAGTCATATTCTAAAAATCACTTGAGGCCAGAATTTCTCCTGGATTTAAGACCCACAATAAAAGCTGCGATTAAACGAACTCTTAAACCTGTCTACGTTTTAAGCATTCCCACATTATTAATCAGTCTAAGAGCCAAATAAAGAGCTTCCTCTTCCTTGTTGAGCTACACCTTCTGCTGCTGTTTCTCAACTGTGTTGTAAACCCTTTTTCTTTTTTTGGTAGGGATTCTAAATTTCCTTCTGAGCATTTTGTAATATACTTTTTATTCTGGATAATCAGGAATCCTCTCTTGAGTCACAGCCCTACTCTCTATTCTGTCGGCGCTATACAGCGTGTTGCCCATGGTAACTGAAACATGTCACATCTACACTTTTTTCCGGCTCGAGAACCGCGGCCTCGTCCCACTCGCTTCACACTCAGTTGCAAACTGCCCTTCTACACGCTGAAGGTCCAGGCTCCAAGAAGCCAACAGGTCAACATCGTCCGCAAAAAAAGCAGAGATACTTTGGCCTCCAAACCAGACCCCCCCTCTGGCCCGTGACAGCGCCTAGAAATTCTGTCCATAAGGATTATGAGCAGAACCGGTGATAAAGGGCAGCCCCGCTGGGGTACAACATGCACCTGGAAAAGGTTTGACTTGGTGCCAACAATGCAATCCAAGCCCTGACTTCGATTGTACAGGGACCCGGATCCCATACTCCTAAAGCACCCCCCTCCCCACAACATACTACAAGGGACGCAGTCAAATGTGATGCGTGCCATATCGGGCGAGGTCACAGTCCTTGATTTTTAATAATTAGAATCGTCATATATTTATCTTTTAGTAATATAGAAAAATTAAACTTCGAGTGACGCAGTTTTGTGGTTCTCGTCACTTCACTCATTATGATGCCCTCAGCAGCTTGCGTGATGACCAACAACCATCTGCACAGATGTGTCGTAGCACACATTTGGCTCTTCTTCTGTGCAGAGCGGCTGGGGGGACCCCACACTGAGATGGAGTATGAAGAGCCCCAACTTATAGCTAATCACTTCCACTGAGCCACCAGCTGTAGAAATGAGTGAGTCAGGCTCTTCGCAATAAGGTTATTCCACGAGATTCTGCCAATGCAGGCCTGATAATAATGAAAAAAGATGGCGATGCTGAGCTGGCACTCTGTGGATACGGAGCTCAGCCGGGACAGACAGAGCTGGCGCAGTGTAAATTGGTCTGATCCTGGCTGCAGCTTTATCACATTTGGCCAAGGAAGCCGATTAGTGGGTTTCACTCTAGTCTGGTCGAGCAGGGATAGAGAGGCAGTCTTAGCTCCCCCCCCCCCCCGACGAACTTCTCAGAGGAATCCAAAGGCCTAACACGCAAGTACCAGGAAAAGTGACGAATGAGGGAAATGAATCATTCCCATTAAACGGATTAGTTTAAGTTCTTTTTAAGGGTTCGCACAGGAACTGCCACAGACCAACTCCTTAAAAAAAATAAAGAATTTCATTCAAATACAACATGTGTGTGATTTTAAGTCAAAGGACACGAATGTAGCTCGAGCCACAGTTTCATGTTAAATTTACTACAAAGCAAATTTTGGAAGTATTGATAATTTATCAGCAAAAATGACCAGAATTAGTACTTTACAACCCTGAAGGCCACCGTGCATTAGTGACTTGAACTAGTTTTTTTAAGGTAAATTACACGGACAGCTTTTATTATTTATTATTATATTAATTTCATTACAAATAAACACATGTTGCACCTGTCCGACAATGCAGTAACAGACTTCATGCGTGGATTATGATATATTGTATCTGATTTCATCATTATATTACACACAAACTATTATTCGTCTGAAGGGGACTTCATAGAATAGAATAGAAAGCCTCTCTTGTCATTGCACAACAAATATACACTGAGATTAGGAGTGCTGCTCCATTTGGTCCATTTTTAAAAGGCCATAAAACAGTCAAAGTGAAATAATCAAATCCAATAATTCACCAAAATTCACAGTCACAAATGATCCAAAATCTATCACTATGTCGTCTGGATCTGATCCAGAATTAAGTCAGGAATAAAAATCCTATATTTTAACATTAACCTGTTTGTGAGGGTTGCTCTGGTGACTCTTGCTGCAGGTTGATTGCACAGCTGCGGAGGCATCGTTGAACTGAACGAGACGCACCTGTTACACATCTCCCCTGATCAGCACCTGCCTCTCTGGACAGTTCTCTGCCAGAACATCCTCCCTGTTTCCTCGGTATGTTCAGGCTCTCCCATTCTATGTGTCGTCCCGTATTCTCTCGTTCTATCTTTAATACCTGAGGAAACAGATCCAGTTGAAATCAGGGTTAATTTTCAGAACAAAACAATTTTGTTTTTGGATGCTTTTTTTTTTTGCTGGCCTTTACTAAGACACTGCACAAACGGATCCATCCATCCAGCACGGTGCAGTTGTTAGTGCTGTCACCTCACAGCAAGAACATCAATTATGAACCGTGGGTCCGTAATACTCTGTCAAAAAACAGCATTGATTCATGACTATTATATTTTTGACCCACCCTGCACACTTTAATGGTGATTACATTTTAAGCAGCAGTATTCTCATCTTCTTTTCATCGTCAAAAAAAACCTGTAATTGATAAATGCAATACACAAATTCGCTGTTAAGAGATAAAAAGACAAGTTTAACTCGCACGATATGAATGTATATTACATTACACCCCATTAAGGATAATGGGATGTATTTCTGTTTTAATGTTGTGAAGGAAATATCTAATTATGATTTTCCATGGCGATATCATAATCCAATAAGCGCCGCATATTAAGTAACCGCTCAAATAAAGACGAACATTAGCTTTCCACATTAATTTTCCCGTTTAATTTATTTCATCGACTGTCCACGTCGATTCAATTAAAAACAGCTTGTATGATTTGCTGTGGGGATTATTGTTGAGTTGTGCCGCGTCGGCGCTGTGGCGCTCGTCTTCGGTGGATCAGCCATCCCAGCGGAACTTTTACTGCCCACCAAGTCGCATCCCGTGATCACTTTGTTGGCCATCAAAAAGACATTTAGAGGGTTTTGTGAGCAGCACTCATTATTTCACTGCAGTCATATTCATGTCACATCCACACACATAAAACCTGAAGATAAAAAAAACATCCCTGAGATTGATGAGTTTTATTCAATATCCTTTAATATTAGGGAAACCTCCCTTCATGCAGATTTTATTTAATTTGTTTTACTTCTGTTTATGGTACAGGGCATAAAACATATACATTTTAGTTGTCTTAAAGGTCACATATGATATTCCAAACCCTCCTCTTTGAGTTTGCTCCATCCTCACCATCATTCAGGCAGCTGGAAAACTAATTGATTCTCCCATTGCTTGCTTGCATTGAGAATCATTGTACACTGCTGCGTCAGCAAATCTGTTGGATCGTGCAAACTGCCATGCAGATGTGCAGAACAGCAGAGAGTCTTTGTCAAATGACTTTTTCCTTCATGCTGTGCAGTTTTGTCTGACTAGATAATAGCGTATTGGATGTTGTGTTTACATTTTGTCTTTATGTTGTCCTGTCTGTTCAGTGACCTGCACCTTAAATCCTCTCTTTTTAGCATGTTTGGCTGGCTCGTTTTATTTATTTATACAGGGACAGCGTACAATTTAACATTGACCATAGAGGAGAGATGCATTGTACCAGGTTATAGCTGAATGCTACTTTCCACCTGTAGTCCCTGTTTAATAGTTAAATACCGACATAATATTCTACTTTCATTTGTGAACTTTATTTATTAAACAGCAGCTTTGACTCATTTAATTATGTTACATTATATCAATGTGGAAGAAGCTGCTACCACAAATCAAACATTTCCTATACTGTTTAATTCCTGTCAAAACATAAAATTTCAATTACTGAGAATGAATGAATGAATGTGACACTTTACTTTTTTTTCTTACTAAATAAGTCACACCATATTATCCAATGCTGGATGCAATGCAATCCTGGAATAAATGAGGAAACAAGTAGCAATAAATAACAGAAATTATGTGATTATTGTGCAAGAAGGAAAAGTTGCTGCATAACAATAACAGGAAGACATCTATGGGCCTTTTCCTGAAGTTAGTGTTCAACATCACTTCACTTTTATGTCTCCTTAATTTCTTCCCCCCCTGTGGACAGCTAGTCCACTGTAACGCAGGCTAGCGCCAGCTCCTCATTGTTGTTGAGCATTCACACTGATGAGCTATAAAACTAGCGCACAGACCGTTACGGTACGGTTTCTATGCAGCGAGCCAAATACATTCCCGTCCTTTCCATAAGCTTTAGAGCAATAAGCATCTTCAGATGGCTTCACTGTACAGCTCTGCTGGCAGTACATAAATTAGACGTAGTGTTCACTTAAGGATATTATGCAGAGAAGGCGTCACGGTGCTGTCTCTGCCGCTGCTGCAGCAACATTACTGTGATTAATGCTGCGTTTCACCCGTTCCAAAGGAGAGAAAGTCCTGAAACTGCCTCTTGTCCTTCTGCTAAATGCACCAGCCAGTTTGACCTAATTGTGGCTCATCACAGGCGAGAAAGTTGCTCACTGAGACCGTTATCAAGTGTCTCATTTCCCCTGTCATGAAATCGCAATTGGATCAGCGCGTTTAAGGTTTAACCCTTCTATAAATTTGCCGGTGTGTCTTGATGCGGCGGGTTCCAAAGTCACTGTTATTTAAAGGTTCCACTATAGCTTGGGCATCCACCTTATTCAGTAAAATCTTATTGCATATATATACATATATATATATATATATATGTATATATATGCAATAAGATTTTACTGAATAAGGTGGATGTGGATATATATATATATATATATATGTGTGCAAATGTACCATAGAACAACACCATTGTGTTATGTTGCAACAGAGAGAAATCAAAATGGTCTAAATGGCAATGCATCCCAACCTTCACACATCTGCAAGCCTGAAGGGGGCAGCCCAGCCGCCGCCTCATTTTGAACCAACCAGCACAGAGTCGCCGCTCGTAACCGGGCAGTTTAGTCAAAATGCATGATCCACATGTCCAACTCGGTGTCTGCTTTCCGGTTTCGGAGTAACACTCGTTGTTAAACTAGAATAGCTGTATAATGTCATTTTAAATGCTCCACGCTGGGAATTAGTGGTCAAGTTAAGGCGCCAAGTGTTTCTTGTTTTTGTTTCAGGATACTTTATCCTTCCTTCCCTTCTGTCTATCAGGTTCTCTTCAATGCCACACTCCAGCTGCTGGAACGTCTGCTGCTGAAATACAACCTGAAATAAGCAGATTCATTTAGGTTCGAGTTTTTAGGATTGGTTGTGACAGACTATGATAATTTGTCTAGTTGCCAACTTGTGTAATCTCCAGCATGTTTTTGCCTTCTCTTACGCGACCATAAGATTTTGTAGATTATAGATAATTTTTGTTTTTGCAGTGTTTTCGGTTTTTGGTCCGCTGTGCGGAGCTTCGTATTTAGGATTTTGTTCTGGCTCTAGTTTGTGTTACGTTTTCTGGGACCTCAGCCAGTTAAACTTTTACTCGCATTACTAACATTTTTGAGGTCCACCAGCTGTTTTATTACAGCCGGTGATAGAAACCATTAAAATGTCTGAGCAGGGACATAGTGGACATGACGAAAGCTTGGGACATGTCCCACACAATTCCTGTATGTCCGCTGTCTTCCCAAAACTTGACCACTCAGGGGTTAAGGTGACCAAAAGGCGAAGAGCACACAATGTGCCATCTGGTAACTCGTACGCATCTCATCAACTGTTCAGTCTGGAGTCTGTCAACAAATGACTGTCAACGAGCTACTGCTCCCATGACCCATGGGAATAACAAGCATATAGGAGGAGTAGAAAATACATGTATTTGGCATGAAGATAATGATTTAAGTGGATTTGAAGTATACATACAGTTAATCTCATCCGATCATCAGCGACATTCTCTTCATGCTCCGACATGAAATCTACGATATTCAGGGCTTTTAAAACAAAAGCACAACAGCATCCTCACCGTTGAAGAAAAGTCACTCTTTAACGCTTTGTTGCAGGACCCGGTTATCACCGCCACCTCTCCTCTTCTCTGCAGGGAACTGCTGATGAAGATAAAACATCAGACGATAATTGTGAAACTTACCTCCTTGGGGCACGACCTAACTTTCTGAATCATCCTGTGAACGTCGTCGGGCTTTGATCAAAGACTCGACTGCGTAATATGGATGTCATTTTCGAATCATACCCTTTAATTCAGAAAATCCTACGCAGATCTAATTTTGACTTGACTAGCTAATCATTTCTCCCAGTTGCTATATTCTTAAATAAATTGAATCATGCCTAGACATGATTGATGTGATCATTTCAGTCTCAGTAACAATTTTGGTTTTTTATTTATTTATTTAAGTCATGAATTTTGGGATGTCTTTACACACCTTGCTGGAAATAGACCGGCCGAGAATCATCTTAAAATTCACTTTTAGAGGAAATGCTCGTGTTGTACATGTCATTCTCTGTTTAAAGGAAAACTTCTGCTCTGCTCTGACTATTTGTTTCTAGAACATCCCTCGGCTTCTCATGCAGACACAGAAAGTCATTTGATGACTATTTTTTTTTTTCACATTGAAGACTATCACAGTGCCCGTGCTTTAGCATAGCTCCTTTTACCTAAATCTAAACGGCTACATTAAAGCTTTCCTTCACCGAGGTGAGGGCAAACTTCAGAGCTACTTTTACAACAAGACTGATGTCTCAAAATGAAGGCGTCTCACACACACACACACACACACACACACACTATGAAGGGCTCCTGTGACTTTGGAGGCGATTGTACAACACTGAATGACATACAGCAGATAAATGGGAAAATGGGACTGAGCGGCATTCTCCCCCAGGACTTAACATCAAAGCCTCAGCAACAGGAAGCATAGTTAATCTCCCTTGTCTTCCTCCCTACCGGGGTGCTAACAGCACAATGAGGGGAAAATGGGCCAACTGTACACGGAATGTAGGAGGATAAACATACATGTGCAGAAATAAAAGTGCTCAATAATTACTCCAAACGCGCCCCCCCCCCTGCCCACACACACAGACTGGAACACAGCTTAACTCTTAAAACGCGACGAATCACTGCTGGTTTCTTTTTTCCTCTCCTCCGCTTCCCTCAAACATTCAGGGTCTCAAGACTTAACTCTTGTATTTACTGGCACAATGAAGGAGGAGAATAAATCTCACCTTTCCATATATCAGAACGGA
Organism: Brachionichthys hirsutus; assembly: GCF_040956055.1. Taxonomy (NCBI): domain Eukaryota; kingdom Metazoa; phylum Chordata; class Actinopteri; order Lophiiformes; family Brachionichthyidae; genus Brachionichthys; species Brachionichthys hirsutus. Next base: position 4,861,157 of record NC_090915.1, on the reverse strand, counting down.
AGAGAGAGGAGGAAGCGAGGGGGGGGGACCCAGCCCAGTTTAATGGCCCTCCACCCCTGAAAGGAAGTGATAATTAAAGTTAAGTGAACAGATGCTGAAAGAAAAGCTTTTTTTTTGTGATAATAAATGTGGTTTTGAATTTAACACCTCAGGGGTGGGGGAGGAACCCTATCTAAATGGCCCTTAGGCCACTAATACAGTATATCGTAATGCTGTAATGTGCGTTGACGACACCCCCCCTCCACTTCCACTTGGCTCTGCTCCCCTCCCAGCCCACTGGCTAAGGGCTGAACCCCTTGTGCTTGAGAAGAGATTAAGTTAACGCACTTAAATGTAGCAACAACGGCAAATGAAATTGAGACCGGTGGTGTTTTTTTTCCAATGTACCGACAAGATCCATCCAACTCCATCAGAGTTGGAGGAGTGTTCAAGAAAAGCTTGTGGAAAGCTGTGCAAAGTGCTCAGAGTGTCTGAGAGTTAATGAGTTTGGTGCAGCACTCGAAGGCAAGCATATCGTTGCATGTGTTTTCAGAATTTGTGCTTTAGGAAAAGAAAAAGTTGCCAGATTATTTCTCACATTATAATTATTATTATTACAGCTTCCGCCAGAGCACGTTTGTGACATGATGCAGAAACTTGGAGGATAAATTGCACAAAACTGCAGCACTATTTCTGCTGGATCACGAACGCACTTCTGAATCGATTCTAAATCAGTGTGTGTGTTTTTTTATTATTTAGTTCCACAAACTAAATGATGGCCACAGAAATATAGTTCTCATAGACACAGACAGGAGTACCCGATTTGGACAAATCATTCTTTTTTAGAGCTGCTTGAGTCACAACTTATTCCAATTGAGGTTCATCCAGAGGGCAAGGAGAACCTTCAGGGGGGGGGCAGGACCACCTGCTGCTAGCCCGGAGCAGAGACAGAGCAGCGGCCCTGGGATATCACCCACCCTCTGCCCTACGGGAATCCTACCAGATCCTCCGCTCACCTCTTCCTGCGCCTGGAGTGAAGTCTGCCTGATTGTTCGGACCGATGCAACCGATCTCAGCAGGGGTCCGCTGGAAAAAAAAACATGGAATTAATGCACACTTTTGTTGTTTCATCAGCATTCTCTCAATCTGTGGCTGCTCCTACATGATCATGAAAATGTTCTGCCTAATTGTTTTAGGGATGGGATTTAGAAGCATTTGTGGTTATTCTTTTGTGTTTTACCTTGGGTTTTTGTTTGTTTTTATTTGTTCATTCCTCAGTGAACGTAAGCGCAGTGTTTGCTCATCGCTATAAAGCTCAGTGCCGCAACTAATTTATGCAACTAAATATTGTATCTTCAAGGTGTAAAAATGAAAGCCTTATCAGAGAATTTAATCATGCCATGAGAGGGGGGGGGGGGGGGCGGAAAAATATTTAGATTTTAATTTTTTTCCTGCTTGGTTTGCATATTTTTCCCCCCTCATTCCCAGAAAGGGTGGCCTTACCATGTGACTA